>NW_027460291.1:23107367-23407367 GCF_050947875.1 Dermacentor variabilis | reverse complement strand
TTTCTCGAGTGCGGACATGCTACACATACTGTGAGAAATGACTGTCCTGGACGACAAGTGGCGCCCCAAGTACAAGTATAAAGTCCCGACGTGAGAACTGACCCGCAAAATAAAACACTCACACTCGGCGCGAGCAGAGAAAACCTCATAAATAGTGGGGGAGGGAATACCCCGCGCGAGCGTCTAAGCT
Organism: Dermacentor variabilis; assembly: GCF_050947875.1. Classification (NCBI taxonomy): domain Eukaryota; kingdom Metazoa; phylum Arthropoda; class Arachnida; order Ixodida; family Ixodidae; genus Dermacentor; species Dermacentor variabilis. Next base: position 23,407,177 of record NW_027460291.1, on the reverse strand, counting down.
ACCCGGCTGATCAGGCTAGTACTAACGTGCACCACACGCTCCAAGTTTTTGCAGTGCTCCGAGAGCTGGCAGTAGCTCTGCCGGTGCATACGGCGAGGAATATAAACGGCGTTGCTTTACGGTGGCAAGAGATTCTGCGCCACTCTAGACGCCGAATGCCACAGTGTGAGCGAGCCAGAGCAATGCCCAATTGGGAGGCCTGCGCGAGGCCGCCACCAGCTATGTAGCAAAAGCCGAGACACATAACTGTGCCAAACTTGGCTCAAATCCAATTCCACAAATTATCATAGTCACAAAAATTAAAACTGAACAAATTTACCTACACTTGGTGTCCTGGTATCATGCACCATTTCAAAATAAAGTTAAAACTTCCATGTGAATTAAACCAACTGTCTGATATTAGAAGAGACCCGAAAAAGCGCCCAGTATTATTTGTGTTGTTCAACAATTATTAGTTTGCAGTAAATAAGTTTTAACGTTTCGAATACTATACTTACGGCATGCATTCAACAGTGCAGGTTTTAGAACCCGTTTGGGGCGGGCGCAGGGAGGAGGGGGGAGGGGGGCGTGCCGCTGCAAGTGCTCGTTCCGTTCGGACATGTTTTTGCGTCTCTACAGATCGTCGCTCAGTTTTTGAAACCGCCTTTTTTTCCCTCTTCCTTCGACTTTTCCAATGCTGCTGTTGCTGATACTGTCGCTGTCTCGCACGTCGCTTCGGAAGGTAGTTCAGAGCGTGCGGATACATGGCAGGAGCGTTGTAGAGAGAAGAGGCGATGCGGCAAGCTACTTTGTACATCTACATCCCGCCGCCACAATCCCCATAGACCTCTCTGCGCATTGGCACAGTACTCTCTTCAAAACTAATTTTCTGTGCCCCCCCCCCCCCACAAAAGCGACTAACTACATTCTACTAACGTGCAATAGTCCAGAGGGGAGATAGATCTAATGGTAAGACATAGAGAGATGACGAAGAGAATGGGTTGAAGTGACGGCAGCCACAAAAGGAGTGAATTGCAATTGCCTTGCAATTTTCCCTCGTAGTTCCCATGGGGAGTGCAGCAGAGGTAAAAGGCGACGTGAGAAGGCGAGGAAACGCCACTACTACACACATACCGTTTACCTAGCCGCGTTCATGGCCGCAAGCGTACGTGAGATACCGGAGCCACGATGTTAGGACGATTCAGAAGTGACACTACATTGTGCCACCTATAGCTAAACCCGGCAATGGCAGATAAATCGAGATATTTTAGGCATGTAACGCCCTCTGGGTTGGACTTCTTTGCGCTAAGCTAGCCTCGCTGCCCACAGGATTATCTGACTGAACTTTGTCGGTTGCTTGGTTTCCATAGTCAGAGGTTCGAATCCTCGTACGAAAAAAAGTTTTTTTTTTAATCGAGGGTGGTAAACTCGAATTGCACCTCCTCTAGTAAACTACACCTCCAGCCGTGGAGTAACGCCTGACACCAGCAAAAAATGCCGAGAGCGAGTGGGGCTATAATAATACTGGAAAAACCAAATTGGGAACAGCCCCTAAGCATCAACAAAAGACACCCCCCCCTCACCAGAACAGGAATTGGCCTCCCTGGTATAGTATTCGGCCAATCCCTCCCAAACGACTCATTCGATCAGGCAATGGCGATCAGTCCTCAGCAGCTACGGAGCACCTGACCAAGGCGGCGGTCACACCTGTAACGCAGCAGAGGGTGCTAACAATCTCTGGACCCGGACATGCCGCCAATAGAATCTAACCCTGGCAACCTTTAACACCCAAACTCTATCGAGTGGGGCTATCTTAGCAGGACTCTTTGAGGAACTATCATGCATTATTTGGGATATCATTGGCTTTAGTGAGATTAGAACTGGTAAGGCTTATACAGTGCTGACTAACGGCCATGTGCTCTGCTATAGAGGTCTCCCAGATAAGAAACAATACGGGGTAGGGTTGCTAATCCATAAAGACATAACGGGCAATATTGACGAATCCTACAGCAATAATATGAGGGTAGTAGTAGTTGTAATCAAACTTAATAAGAGGTATAGAGTAAAGCTAGTACAAGCCTATGCTTCAAGATGGAGTCACGATGATGATGAAGTAGATCAGTTTTATGAATATGTTGAATGAGCGATGAGAAAAGTGCAAACTTGGTATACTGTAGTAATGGGTGATTTCAATGCAAAATTGGGGAAAAGACCGGCTGGTTAACAAGCAATTGGCAACTACGGCGTCGATTCTAGGAAGAATAGAGGAGAGATGCTGGTAGTATCCAGGGACAGAAATAAGCTCTGAATAATGAGCACCTTCTTCAGAAAGCGTAGCAAGAGAAAGTGGACTTGGAAAGGCCCTAATAGTGAAAGGAGAAATGAAATAGATTTCATGTTTTCTTCCGACCCCAGCAGAGTGAAGGATGTAGAAGTGATAGGTAGGGTAAAGTGCAGTGATCATAGGTTGGTGAGGTGTAGGATTTACCTTAATTTGAAGAAAGGAAGAGTAAAATTGGTCAGGAAGAAACAGGCCAACCTAGACGCAGTAAGGGTAGAAGCTGCTACTTGCAAACAAATATGCAGCTTTAGATCAGGCAGATGAAGATGGCATTGGGGTAATGAATGAAACCGTAACTAGGCTGGCTTCAGAGGCAACAACTGATGTGAGAGGTAAGGCACCAAGGCAACCAGTAGGCAAGCTCTCCCAAGTAACAAAAGACCTAATAAAACAACGCAAAAGAATGAAAGTGGCCAACTCAAGAGATCAGATAGAATTCGCGAAACTGTCAAAACTGAGCAACAAGGAGAGAATACGGAATATTCGAAATAATAATGTCAGAAAGACTAACGAAGTCATCAAAAAATGGACGCAGCATGATATCAGTGAGCTGGAAATTTGGCACGGGATAAACCAAGATGGATGCACTAAAACATAAGCAGGGTAATATCATCAGCAGTATGGAATGTATAGTAAAAGCAGCGGAAGATTTCTATGCTGACCTGTACAGAACCCAGAGGAGCCACGCCACCTCCATTAGAAGCAGTAAAGAACAGGTTGCCGAGACTCCGTCTATAACTAGCGATGAGGTTGAAAGGGCCTTGCAAGACAGGAAATGGGGAAAAAAGGTAGGAGAAGACGGAACACCAGTCGATATAATCGAATATCAAGGACACATGATGCTTCGAAAACTGGCGGCTCTCTATGCGAAGTGTCTATCGACTGCAAGGGTCCCACAGAACTGGAAGAATGCAAATAATATACTAATCCACAAAAAGGGAGACGTTAAAGAATTGAAAAATTATAGACCCATTTGCTTAGTCCCAGTATTACATAAAATATTTATCAAGCTAATTTTCAATAAGGGCCATACTGGACTTTCGTCAAGTAAGGGAGCAACCTGGCTTCAGGAAGGGATAATCCACAATGTATCACATCCATTTCATCAATCAGGTAATCAAGAAATCCGCATAATACAATCAGCCTCACTATATGGCTTTCATATATTACGAAAAGGCATTTGATTCAGTAGAGAAACGAGCAGTCATAGTGGCATTAGGTAATCTAGGAGTACAGGATGCTTACGTAAATATATTGGAAAATATCTACAGAGATTCCACAGTTACCTTAATTCTCCGCAAGGAAAGTACGAAGATACCTATAAAAAAAATTGGAGGACGCTTAAGCTTCGCCTTCAAGAGTGGAACGCGATAGCGTTCCCGTCGACCCGCCAAGGGGTATTGGGCTACGGCGCAGCGACTACGCGCCCCGCATCGGACGCGGTGAGCGTCGAGCAACGCAGCGTTCGGCGCGACAACGAAATGTGCGCCTCAGCAAGCGACGCACGCCTGAGCCTTAGAAACAGCTAGTTTCTAAAGTAACACCGCGTTCACTAGAGGCGCTTTTGTACCGCTTTGAAGCATCGAACTCGTGGCTCAGTGGTAACGTCTCCGTCTCACACTCCGGAGACCCTGGTTCGATTCCCACCCAGCCCATCTTGGAAGTTACTTTTTATTTATGAAGTGCCTGCCGTGATTTATCGCTCACGGCCAACGCCGCGGACGCCGACGCCGACGACACCGGCTTTTCTGCGACACGAGCTCCTTAACGCTATCGCGTTAAAAGGCATCGGACAAGGCGACACAATCTCTCCAATGCTATTCACAGTATTCAAGCTATTCAACTGGGAAGGCGTAGGAGTGAGGATCAACGACGAATATCTCGGGAACCTTCGGTTTGCAGATGACATTGTCCTGTTCAACAACACTGGAGACGAGTTACAACAAATGACCTCAATAGAATGTAAGAGTGGGGTTGAAGATTAATATGCAGAAAACAAAGATTATCACCGATAGCCGGGCAAGCGAACAAGAGTTCAGGATCGCCAGTTAGTCTCTAGAGTCTGTGAAGGAGTACGTTTACCTAGGTCAAAAAATCATAGCGAATACTGATCATGAGAAGGGAACACACAGAAGAATAAAAATGGCTTGGAGCGCAAACGGCTGACAATGTCAGCTCCTGACTGGAAGCTTACCATTATCATTGAAAGGGGAGGTATACAATCAGTGCATTTTACCGGTGCTGACATAGGGGGCAGAAACTTGGACACTGAAAAAGAAGCTTGAGAACAAGTTAAGGCCCGCACAAAGAGCAAGGGAACGAAGAATGCTCGGCATAACGTTAAGAGACAGAAAGAGAGCGGTTTGGATCAGAGAGCAAACGGGTATAGCCGATATTCGAATTGACATTAACAGAAAAAATTGGAGCTCGGCAGGTCACGTAATGCGCAGGTGAGATAACCGGCGGACCGTCAGGGCTACTGAATGGGTGCCAAGAGAAGGAAAGCGCATTCGAGGACGGCAGAAGACTAGGTGGGGTGATACAATTACGAGATTCGCTGGCGCTAGCTGAAATCGGTTGGCGCCAGCTAGCGCCAACCGATTGGAGATTTCAGGGAGAGGCCTTCATCCTGCAGTGGACTTAAAATAGGCCGCTGCTGCTGATGATCATGATGAGACAGGACAGTGGTTGCGGAAAAACTGGAGAAATTTAAGTTCAAAGTACGGTACAGTACCTTTCTACAATTTCTGAAAAATCGACCATGCAAATTTGTCCAGTGGACGACTGACCCTTGGCGTGCAGACGAGAAGCCGAGTTGAAACATCGTAGGCGGCGCTACGGAAGCGATCGACTGTCAAATCAACACTTCTGCACCCGACGGGGTAGCGCTGCGGCTATAACGTTACCCGAGGGCGCTGGTTCGATCGCGCCCACGGCAGCCGCATTCCGACGGGGGTGAAATGCAAAAACGCTCGCCTACTTAGATTTAGAAGCTCGTTAGAGAACCCTCGGGGGTCAAAGTTAATTCGTTGCCCACCACTACGGTGTGCCTCAGAATGCGATATCAGTTTCGGCACGTGCAACTCCATAAGTCAACTAAAGCATACTTCTTGTGCCACGATGCGATGTGCCGTGTGGGGCAACGACAATGCTAACCTTCTAGGAGGTTATGAACAATCACGCACAGCATCGTCTCAAGCAAACAGGTCTAGCTTTGTGTCTTGCAGCGTCCAGCTAGTTTTCTTGTGCGTCCTCGCGAATGCCGTCGCGGCACTCACTGCATCGGCCTAGCGCATCCAAGTTGTTGACCACTGTTTCGAGGGTGTGGAGCCTCGCGTACTCAAGTACCGAACGTACGTGAGTGAAATGCAGCCGTTCTTTCAATTTAACAGGTAATAGGCCAAAATTTCGACTTAGGAAGCCCAATTTTCGTGCCGCCTTTCTTTTTACCTCTTGTACGTTCCCGGTTCCACCTTATATCGGAGGTAAACAAAACTCCTAAGTATTTGCATTCCGTAACCCCGCGTAGAGTAACGTTATTTAATTTGTACTCATATGCCTTGTATGAATGATTCCTTGTAAAGGTGATGTTTAAACATTTTGAAACGTTAAGCGATGTTTCCCATTTTGCACACCAATATCTAAATCACTCTGAAGTGCATAAAAATTACAATTACTATCAATAACCCTATACCCTACACAGTCGTCTGCAAACATCCTGAAAGATGGCGTAATACCTCTAGTGATATCATTTATATATAATAACTGTAAGAGAGGCCGCAAAACACAGCCTTGGGGTATTCCAAAGATCACTGCAGCATGATCAGAGGAGATGCCATTGAGAACCACAGACTGTTCTCGATGTGAAAGATATTCAAATATCCATGCAATTACTTTTCTGCGCAGCTTTGAGCCGTGTAATTTGCTAATAAGTAGGTAATGAGCCACAACGTCAAACGCTTTACAAAATTCTAGAAACGTGCAATCAATTATCTGCCTTTTGTCTATTGCTAGGGCCAAATCGTGAGTGAATTCTACAAGCTGCGTAGTACAAGAAAAACGCTGCCGAAATCCGTGTTGGTTTGCTTTTAACTGATTGTGTTTAACTAGATGTGACATAATACAACTATATATAACATGTTCCATTATTTTACATGTAATGCTAGTCAAGGACACTGGCCTGTATTTCTCAACGCAGTTCTTAGGCCCACTTTTGTATACAGGCACAAAATTCGCCAATTTCCAGTCGGTAGGTGCGGCACCCGTGTCTAAACACTAAAGACGGCATAAATGCAGGCATAACAATTCACAACAACTACTAAGCATTGCTGCTACTATATCGTCTGGCCTATTTGCCTTTCTGGGAGAAACATTCGCTAATAGCTTACGTACACCTTCCAAAGCAAACTCAACTTCGGGCATTTCTTCATTGCGCAGCGAAAAATCCACACTTACAACCCGAAATTGGCGATTACTAAATACGGAAGAAAAATAACTACTAAATACTTCAACTTTGCGCTTGTCATCATTGAATACCGTGCCTAACTATTTAAGAGGAGGGACTAAAACTTACGCCGATTATACTAACAATATAAATATACTATATAATATATTCAAGAGGAGGACAGAACATTACACCGAATATACTTCCAAAATTCTTTGGGATCTTATACCTACCGCTCCCGAAGAAGAGCAAAATAAGATTCCTTAGCCGATTTGGTTGAATTCTCAAAATGAAACTTCAGCCTCTGTAGTTTGGATAGGTTTACCAGTGACCTGTGTTTTTATATTTTAAGTATAGCCTCCTCGTCCTGCGCAGCGAGAAGCGCTGTTCCTGATGAAACCACTATTTATCTTTATCACGCTTAGATGAAAGCATCCGCGTCGGAACGAATTTATCTCGAAGATAGAAGAGCTTTCCTTTAAAAATTTCCCACAAATTTTCTACGCTCAATTCATCCGCTAATGTGTGAAACGTTGAGAAGTAGGAATCTAACGACTGATTTATAGAACAGTAATCAGCCTTACAATACAAGAACACTTTTCTGGTCAGTTTCTTCACCATGTGTAGATTAGTAACACTAACGTCAGCAATAAAAATGTTATGGTCGCTTACTGCAGGTAGTGCATGAACGTCTGATACATTACCAGGCCCATTACAAAGCAGCAAGTCCAAGACATGGCCAGTACCATCGTCACGCGACGCACTGAGGACATATTGTTCAAATGCATGAGTGTCCATTATATCAAAAAAGGAGGAATACGAACAACCACGAAGAGAATTCCTGGGAACTGCACATGACCAGTCAGTTTCCGGCAGGTAAAAATCACCTCCGATCAAGACACGGTCATTTTTCAAACACTCCAGAAAGTCAGAAAGCTTGATGAATTGCTCATACGACGCGCTTGGTGGACGTTAGTAGGAGCCAAGCACCATGCTTTTTCGGTTTGCCAGCCGATTCCCACAAAGAACTGCCTCGATATCAAGTAGTGGGCTTGCCACGTGAACGCAAGGTATACTATTATTTACAAGAATAAAGACACCTCCACCGTGAGAATTTCCATCGCGCTGAAAAGAGTGGTAGCTTGCCGGGTAAATTTCAGAATCCGAAACAGAAGAACCTAATCATGATTCGGTGGCCAACACCACCGTGGGCTGTAGGGTACATAGCAGGCATTGAAATTTATCAATTTTATTCTTTATGCTCCTGCAGTTTATCATTATAACCCTGAGATGCAATCCTGTTGTACGCTTATGCGAAGGTCACTGCTCAACTACCTCTCCCGTTGCACTACCGAGCCGAAAGCGCTTTCCCCGCAGATGAAGCGTATCATACTTCAAAACAGCCTTGCCCTCTTCCCGCTTGTTGAACTTCACATAGTCCCATAGTTTATTTCTTTTGTCCCGGACAGATTGCGAAAAATCTTCAGATATGTTAGAACTGGTGCCTTTTAGTTTGTGAGCATTCAACATCACCGACTGACGGGATTTATAGGAACAAAATTTTGCTATGACTGGACGTAGATTCCCTGCCGTATATGTCCCCATACGATGCGCACGTTCAATTCTCAGGCCTGTGGCACCAAGCCTGCCTCTGCGAAATTCTGCAGTAGTTCTTCAGATTCGGCTGCTGTCTTTTTTCGGGGATGAATCATCCAACCCGCCGAAGACCAGATTGTTCCTTTTTTGCCTGTTCTCGATATCGTCAATCTTTTGGGTGAGAGCCGTTAGTGTAGCACGATCACCCTGTTGTTGGTTTGCCATTGTTGCGACAGTATTGCGTACGTCATCGACTTTGCCAATCTTAACTTCTAGGGAAAAAATACGAGACCTTAAGTCTGTGACATATAGGGTCAGTTGGTTTTGTTTTTCTTCGATAGAATTTAACTTCGACATCATTTTACTTTGACCGTCTAGGACCTTTGAAAATTGTGCTTCAGTTGCTTCTGGGTTAACTTGAATATCCCCGCCACACCAGAAATAAAAACAACAAATAAAGCGCTGAACTACGAAAAACAACAAACTGCGGTTTCGGCTGCCTTCTTTTCGAATGCGACCGAGAAGCAAACATAGAAAACAGCAGTTGGGGTGGAACCGCCCATGACAGAATACGGTTTCTTACAAAAGGTTTCGAAGCACCAACCTGCGTAAGCAGTAGGAAACTGGTAAGCGATTCCGCCATGTTGCCGGTTCTACACCCCATCGCCGAAATGCCGTTGCTGACTATTTGTAGCAAAAGGTGGCAGTCAGTGTCACGGGGTGGACATTGTTGCCTACTTGAGTGATAGAAAACGTCGAATTCCGTCGTGGGGATGCGTACATGAAGTGTTTCCGGACAAAAGTCAAGCAGTGATCAGCTCGAAGGGCGCACAAGGAATGCGTCGTCGGGAATGGATGCTAGAGGCACCGCTGAAGAAATATCCCCCGGGGTCATCGGTTGCACACCGTCCACGCGAAGGGTTGCTGCAAGCATCGGTGCCCAGAAACTGTCTACCCAGACAACCTGCGCAAGCAGTAGGAAACTGATATGCGCTTCCGCCATGTTGCCGGTTCCACGCCCTAGGCATGCAGCAGGCAAAGCACTATGTTAATTTGGACGTCGACCGAGACGAAGAACGTGAGAAACTTCTGCAGGAACGATCACGCCCCACGCACAAGGCCATGGCCGCCTGCTAAGTGGGCAGCAGTCGTGTGCGCCTAATCCGTCTTCAAGATCCTCATTCCCCACCGGAACGTGTCCTACAAGCCTGCCGCAGTGTACTGCTACTTTTGCCTCATGCAGGGACACGTGAAATCATTATGCCCCTACCAACTCAAGGACTACACCATGGAGCCTGAAGCATCAGCGTCATTTTCAATGCAGCGTATGCTGAACAAACGATCATGACAACACTGCCGCGTTGTGTCCTACCAAGCTAGAAGCCACTAAGAAATTACATCAGCGCCGTTCTCGGCGACCAGCAAGTACTCTAGTGCACAACTCTTCGTACAGACTCGCGTGTACAAACAAGGCCCTGTGTGCAACCGTTACGCTGTTTTGACCTCGCTAGGAGAGAAACCTATACAGGTGACTACAACAACTACAACGAGAAGCGATTCTGCGACACCTACATATAGCTCAGTGGTTAGATCATTCACTTCGCGCCCACAAAGGGCATCACAATTCATAGAAATCGCGCCACTTTCATTGAGCAACATTGAAAAGGAAATTCAGCGTCTCAAGGAACGCCGTATAGCGATCCAGCGCCGTCATGGTTGGATGTGGTCGCCTCCGTCATGGTCGCCTCCGCCGGCTGTGCCGAATGGTGGATAGAGATCGATACAGAGTGGTATCAGAAAGCACCTTTGCCAACTCCCAGCCGGATCTGTTTTAGTGCGGCACTAGTTACAGCAAGTGCGTGAAGAATAGGTACGTCGTGGGCACGTACGTCGTGGATATGTACGTCACCGATACGTACATCGTGGATACGTCATGGGTGTAGCATGTACGTCGTAGGTGAATCGCAACCCACTCCATATTTGCAGCTACTGCACCTATGGGCGCCGCGCTGCAAAGCAGAACTTGCACCAGAACGTGACCCTAGATCAATTGCCATTCGGTTGGAGGCTCAATGCTTTACTGCTGAAGCTCGGCACCATAAACAACGCTTGCAACCTGGCCACTCAAATTACTGGTGCTCTTCGGTCGGCCCATTATCGTTTAATGCATCTATTTGGCGCACTCTTCAAGCAATGGAACGCGGTCAGTGGCGTCCAGGCTCTGAAGCCTGCGCCCTCTTAGCAGCTGGCTAGATACCAGCAGTATTGGCCGAGACTGTCACTTTCACTTCCTTTCCTGCTTTAGACAGGGCCCCGCCTCCTTTCTTTGTTCAAAACTGCCTGCCAGGGAACACAGGAATGCTGCCTGCGCTCGCCGTCATTGAGGGTGTACAAACTACCTTCAATATGGTGGAATTTGTAGCAGCGTTGGTAGCGAACAAGTATGGACACCGTTTACTTGCACTCCAGCCTCTTCAGTTAATTTTGGACCAGCAGTCACTACATGAGGCTGCAACCATCCGTGCGCTTAGCCTTCAAATTGCTGTCGCCGGATCTGCGGCACCACGGGTCAATTGCGCAAAGCAACAGGCTGTAGAAACGATGCGTTTGATAGATCGTATTGCGAAAAAATCTGGCGGCGCGAGCACCGACTAGGCCCACCTTCTGGTTCAGTCGTTACTGCAACCACGACTCATCTACCGGGCCCAGCTTCATCATCCCTTGCAGACCATGGGTGGCTCTCCTTGAGGCGCTTAATAACAATGTCATGCGTACCACAACAGGGCTGCCAAGTCCCACTCTGGTGCCAACCCTACAGGCCGAGTCCCAACTCAACACTACCGACTAGTTGGCACATCGACGTTGATGCGCGTGCGCTCTTGCGCTATTGACGTTTTGCTAGGCCGCTTGGTTTGCCCGGTACATGGGACGTAAGATATAAAAGCTAGCTTCAACGACACCCAATGTGGCTCCATAGAATAAGGTGCAACTACGTGGCAAAATCATCCTCGTCGTTTCTATGACCATGTTCCTAGCCAGGCGAATGCTCAATTTCGCGACTTCGTCGCGCCAATCACCATCAAGACGATGCTACTGTCGTAGCGTACAGTGGTACTAGTGTTAACGGCACCATGACTCGCATAGTTCCCGTGTGCCCATCGATACTCGAAGCAGGCCGCACGTGCTCGTATGCAACCGATCCGGTTCCGCCTGCATCCTCTTGCTGAGCTTGCCGTCATACGTGACGACATGCTGCGTTGATCCCCATTGTTCTAGCTGCGCCGTATTCAAGGCTCGTCATTCGCACAGCCTAGACCCTAGCCCTCCCCGATATAAGTGGAGTAAGTCGTTTCACTTTACTCTCACACATGATTCAGCGCCTTGCTGCCACTACGACTATCGAGATGCGCTTCCAGCGGGTGCCTCAAGCGGCCCTGCCGGACCTCCTCGAGGCAGATTTGGCACCTTATCCACCGTTAACAACACATCCAATTCCACATTTCACGGAAGATGCCTACAGACACCAGCTTTGGGAAAAAGAAAGCCTCCGGCGTACCACACGAGTCCATATGCCTACGTATGAGCCAGACTTCCCTGGTGGTTTACCCCCCGAGAGGAGGTTACGCTACGGAGGCTGCGTGCCATAGTTGCGCTCACCCCGTCTGTGAACGCTCTCTGGCAACAACAGTAATGCGGTCCTTCCACTACATCATGCCCGTTTTGGGACCCCAGAATCTAGAATGTGACAGTGACACACTTACCGTGGACATGCCCAGGCCTTCACGAAAGTCACCTTCGCCCCCAGCAGGCAGAGGCCTTCGGCCTGGCCACCCAGCCGACTTTGAACGTTGAATTATTCCTGGGCCATTTTATCGCTCGCTTCTAGATTTTTTTCATGAACCGAATTTCTTCGTGCATTTTCGGTATGCCTTTGGGTATTGTGCCTAAGGACAAGCTTTCGAGATTACAAAAACAAAAAGAAGGAAAAACAGAGCACATTCGAAAACTTCGCCATCGGCAGCTCGTGTCGCGTATTCGAACCCCCCCCTCACCCCCCCCCCCTTGCGTGGCTCTTTTTACCACTTCTAAATGAAACAACGCGCCACCCTTGGAAATATTTAAAAAAACAACGACCCGGCTGCACGCTTGCGCGCGGCAGCAGTGCTGCCGTCAAACACGCGCAGCGAACCAGATAATTCCGCTCGTGTTATGGACATTTTTTTAGATGCATTTGCATATATACTTCCTTTGGAATGGCTGGGGTAGCCATTAGGAATTTAACGGGCGCGACATTAGCAAACATGTTAAATTTCTTCTAGGAGCTCTCCACAACCTGGAATTGCTTGAAAATACTACAATAAGTTAAACGCGCACACCCAAGCTATTGCAGCTGTTTGTTGGCCGGCACCCCCAAGCTACAAATAAAAACATTTTGTTTTGTATATCAGTGTTTTCAAAATCATTTCCCGTGTCCGCACCGCGCTGAGCGATGGGAAGGCCTCAGTCGGAGCCCATGGCGTCCAGTGGTATTTGTGCCACCGCAGACCGCATTGACAATGCGTCACAAAGGTTCTCGGTTTCACCGTATGCATTAGCTCGGTGCTCCCCTGCAGCACCCACCGGAGGCGGAAAAAACGCCACAGCCACGCGCTCCGACTATTGCGTTTCAATCGCTCAGAACTATGCGCACTCAGTTTGGCTCAAGGCGGCAGCTCGATAGCATTCACGGCAACTTTTGATAATTCGGCTTTGGGAGGTTGCTTATCACTGTAGAAAACATCGTTACAGAGGAACAAAGCAGAAAATGAGGACGATGAAGAGCTGCTCAATGTACAGCTCTGTGTATTCTTTGTCTCTGCTCGTCTTCGTCAGATTTCTGCTCTGTTTCCCTGCAATGATGAACACCGAACAAGCCCAATCGCTAACGCTGGGAAACACAGTAATGCGCGCAGACCCGAGTCTCGTCGCTAGCAGGAAATTACGCAGCAATACCGAGCTAAGCCTCGTATCAAAGCGGTGTCACCTGCGGATTAGGTGTGGAGCGCCTTCAGTTCCTGTGCAGCACGTGTTAGGACAATGTGTGGCGCTGCTGAGACGCGCTAGTGAAAAGCAGGCTTACTTTTTTCTTGATATTTCGCGGACTTTTTCGGCACGTAGAAGAAAAAACCACGCAAGATAACGACCGCAAAAAATAAATATTGATATTTAAAATGTGTTCTAGTATCTGGTGTTGACATATCGACCATAAATATAGAAGATTAAAAGCAGGTTAATTTTTCGTTAGAAGCTAAAGAAATTGCGATACCATAAGAAAAAAAAAACACGGGATACTTCTCTACGAGGATGCTATCAACGTACGCGGGCGAATCAGAAAGTCCTTGCCCCTATGTTTATTAGCCAACATAACGTACATACAGCTAATTACAAATATATGTAGTATTCTACGTACCTTGCACTATTTTTCTACATAGCCCCCACGCCGGTTCAGACCCTCATATGTCCCATCGCAGCAATAAATGTGCGATGCCCCTGTCGTCACTTAGCGATTCACGCGGCCTCCCCGACCGCTCATTGTCATCCAAGTCTTCACGGTGTTTTGTGAACTCACAACACCACTACCTCACGTTTGCTTAAGCTAGACACCTTTACCCATATGTGGACTGCATTTCCCGGTGAATTTGGATAGGAGTTCGTCCCTTACTCCATCGAAAACGAATCGCACTTCGTCGCTCGTACGCCGTGAACGTGTAAAGCAGAACCGCCATCTTGAACAACTGACAGCAGCGCCGTTCTGTGGAGCTTCCGGCAGATAAGGCCGGGTTGGTCCAAAAAAGGTCTGCCGCTGAAAAGGTATATGTTGACTTGCAATTCACAGCCGTAATTGGGCTAAAAAAAGAGTGCCAAAGACTTTTGAATTCGACCTCGTACAATTGCTTTCATCGGCACAGTAAACATCGCTTATTTTTTAACTATAGGTGCATGATTTATAGGAGTCATGGAGTTGTACGACGTTTTGATAGCGTATCCGCTTCTTTGGCTACTGTTAGTACGTTTTGGCACCGTTTGTATGTGACACGTGTTGAAACATTTGTTACCACCGGTTACACGCAGTGGTGAAACAGTATACAAGTGTAGGCGCGTTCGACGAATTGCTAAAGTGTGTCGCAGCTGTCGGCTCCTTGCCTTCGAAGCGTAAAAGTTCTCACTTCTAGTTGGCTTACCAAAATATGAAAGTTGCAGTGCGGCGTTGTGCACACGGCACTACTGAGGCCAGGGATATACCAGACTATGGCGAGCCGCCACAGTGGAATGCCCTCCTGTAGAGGAAAGGCAACGCGGCATTAAAGGAGCGTTCGCGTTTCACGATATCTTCAGACGCAGCACGCAGCAGAAAAACTGCAGACAATGAGCGTTTTTTTAACGAGGAATGCTGTATTTTGGCCGACACGACATGCCTATCGATTCAAACAGGGCGCAACTTTATAACACTGACGTCTCTCTGATAACACGCGCAATAAATTTATCCTGGATGGAAATTCCAGTCATTTATTTACGAACATTTCACTAAATTTATGCTGTCGATTGGTAAACACACGTCTGCAGTACAAAAGTTGAGCAGATAAAACACACATTTTGGAATCTATGGGGAATTTTCGTCAATCGGTCAATCAGATGCTCTAAATCTGCCCATTTCATTCCAGCGTCTTTGCGGCGAAAGAAACTTGCGCATGCGCTCTCGCGTACGCCTCCTACGCATTGTGGCAGACGCGGCGATCACTTCGGAGAGATAGTTGGCGTTGGCACAATGGAAACATGCCTGCTACTGTGGTTGAATAATTAAAAGCACCGGTCTGCTCTGATGGGGGGACCGAGGATAGATCCCGCAGTCGGGGATGTAAATTGCTCTTTATGTGCAACCTACTCGGCAAGGCAGCAGGAGGAGCCAGATCAGGAAAGCGCGGGAGGGTTTCGCAGAGAAACTACACTGCTACGGCAATGCTGTGAGGGCGCCGCATTCAAAGCCCCCGACGTAACATGATTCTTTTTAAGAAAATTATTCTCAGAAGAAAGGTTGTGACAGCAAATTAGACGCGATAATTTCTAAAGACAACGGTTAGATGTACGAGCTGCAAATTCATACTACGGGACAATTATAGGGCCTTTATATTTAGGCAAACTTTGAAGGCGCAAGGTCTTTGTGAAAGAAAAGTGGTCACTTCTTCATTGTTTGAAAAGCAAAAATATAAAAAAATATGTCGCTGACTGTATCAAAGTTAACATTGCTGAATTTGTGCAACCACGACAGCATTGCCTGAAGAGGGGCGTGAAGTTCACATTTGTTCGCAAATAGGCGGGATGTAATATGAGACCCTAAAAGTTGCAGTAGGCAAAATTTTATGCGAGATTGCAGGCTCTATGCATCTATGTATGCATCATAGCGCAATTATATTTTGCTAGAATATTCACACCGCATTGTCTAATGCTTACCGAATGTATTTTTAGCGTTCTAACAGTGTACCAATGCCGAATTACAATGTCGTTTATGTACGAAGTGTTGGGTGGCCTTCGATTCACTTTTCACGTCGCCGAACCATCGGATTATTTTACGATGATTGCTATTCTCGCTCATCAAGCATTTTCGTAAACGAAAGTTTACAACCAGCTGGCCTGAACTCAAGGATGCGCGTCAGCGCATGGGCCCACGATTGTGGCTGCGACGACGAAAAAGAAACGCCTTTTGATCCGCATAAACTTATCTACACAACTGTTTTGCGGGAAGTTGAACAGAGAAGACGTTACCTTCCTCAATGATGAAATCGAGTTCAGAGCGCGTAAAGCGGGTACGGAAACAGTGAACTTGAGCTACACGAAAGCAGAAAACACCCAAATGCCCGTAATGAAATGGTGCTTATGCGACCTGGGGCCAAATTCACAAAATTCGCAAATTTTTTGGTTCGGAAGTTCTCTTCAGCATTGTCCGACAGCCATCGATAATATTATTTATGACTCCACTACTGACGATTCTCCCCAAACAGCCTCACAAGCGTGATACCTCGCAGGAGCCTTCTTTGAACCTGGCAGCGCCTCCTCGATGGATCCTGCCGACGACGAAAACCTGAGGCAAGCCAAGAAAAAAGGTAATAGCAATTTGACATAGTTGATTGACTTACTCAGACCTCTTTATCCAATAGGCACGAGATGAGTTTGTATAGGTGGCGTCTTCATATGGCGGTGCCGCGAATGTAACAGCATTTGACAGCGGGTGCAGCAGGCGCAGCCGCCAGCTGAGTTTGTTATGTTCGGTCGTTTCTCCGTTTTGGCATTTGCCGAAATATCACATGGAACCGAATCCGAACAAACATGTTGCTCTCTTGCGTGCATGGACAGTTGACCAAACATGACTGAAGCTAGTCAGGCCATTCAGTTCCATCGCTGCATGGAAAAGCTGAAACTTGGATATCCGCAGTCCGTAAGCAACGGTAGGCTTTGCTTTTGTCTAGTTGTTCTAACGTAAATAAAGGAGAAGTTCATTTGCGAGTGCGTAGAGTTCAATGTAAATTGTCTTTACCACCGCGCGTGTAACAGCTACGGACGTTAGCAAGTGATGGTGAGCAGACGGATTTGGAGTTGTCATGTTGCCGTGTTCACAGTGGCTCGGTCTTTATATTTAGGGTCTATTTTCCTTCCTCGTGCTTTTCAGCTCCTGCAGCGTCTGGTAGAGGACTCTGTACACTCTGCATTGAAGACGAACACGAATGCAGCGGCGTGTTCTTACTCGCCCTCAACAGTGGCCTTAGACGTACACCGGCTGTCACTGACGGTTCTCGTACAGCGAAACTGTGTGGAATAGACCAAGCCTGAACATTCGGCTAGGTTTTTACATTAGAATCGCCGAAACATTGTAAGAAAAGTGTACCGTGAACGGGGATGTACCGAAACATCAACTGTCGGCGAAGCAGCGCAAAAAACACAAAAATGGAGAGGCACGTCTCCCTTTGGCCATGATTTTGGTTCTGCTTCGCGAATCTACATCAATAAATAGTAAAACAACTGCAAAGTACCTGCTTGAGTTCCCACGTGTTAACTTGCAGCGGTTAGCTTTCTTTGCGGGGTTCGTTTGCAGCCTAATTTGCATTCATTTTTTGCTTTATGTGCTACCTGAGGTCATGAATGTGACTAGCCTCGTACAAAGGACGTCATTTTTCAGGCAAACGCACGCAATTGCGTTTTGCAGTTCGCCAGGCCTTAAAAACCGCAGTTCGATATCACTGCAAGCGCCGTGTGCGCCTTCGCCCTCTTGTCGGCCAATGCTGCAATTTGCGGCACTGTTCGCTAGTGCACTGCTGGACAGGTCGCTGTGTCCACTGCACCACAAAGGGCTCACCAAGCGGCGTCCAAGTTCTGCGCTGGTAAAGTACATATCAAGTGTTAAATTTTACGCGGAAAAAATATTTCAAAGGAAGCTGGCATCTGTAGGTCCGAGATGTTTTTGCAGATAGGCTATACGGCGCTAGGCACACACGTGCATACAGGAAGAAAAATGTCGACAATTATTGTGTCAATTAACTAAAATTCGCTGATTTTTTTATTTTCTTTAGGGCGGAATGTATAGAAGTGAAATTGAAGTGGAGGATTCATGTGAGGGCGGCGATTGTGTGGCGATGCCCTTCCGATGCTATTCTTTTTCGTGCTCCATCAGTGGTGAGAGCGATGATATGCCCGCGTTATCAATGGAACCAGCCGCCCATGGATGGTGAACGATAACAGTTGCATAGTAGCGAACGCTTGTAAGGGTAAAAGCAGCTGCTCGCGAACCTATATGCAGATTTCCAACAGGAAGATAAAGAAAACATAGAAGTTGGGAATGTAATCGTAACTATGCTGACTTCAGAAGCAGCAATAGAAATGCGAGGTAAGGCACCAAGGCAACCAGTAGGTGAGCTCTCCAATGTAAAAAAGGACGTAGTAAACAAACTACAGAGAATCAAAATGTCCAACTCAAGAGATCACATAGAATTCGCTGAACTGTTTAAGCTGATAACCAAGGAGAAAGTAAGCGATATTCGAACTTGTAACGTCAGAAAGATTAAGGAAGCAGTAAAAAATGGTCGCAGCATGAAATCAGTGAGAAGAATTGGCATAGGACAAGCCGAGGTGTATACAGTGAAAGATGAGCAGGGTAATGTCGTCAGCAATTTCGATGATAGAGGAAAAGCAACAGAAGGATTCTATACTGACCTGTACAGTACTGAAAGTAGCCATCCCACCTTTCTGGAAGTTGTGATGAACATAATACAGAAGCTGCTTACATAACTATGGATAAATTTACAAGGACCTTTCAAGAAAATTCCGGGAAAAGCGGCAGGGTGAGATGGAATAACAGTCGATATAATCAAAGATAGAGGAGATATTATGCTTCAAAAGCTTGCGGCCCTTTGCATGCATAGGCTCACGACTTAAAGTGTACCCGAGAACTGGAAGAATGTTAGCCGTGCACTAAGTCATAAGAACGGAGATGTAAAAAAGTGGAAGATTTGTAGGTTCATTATCTTGCTTTCCGCATTGTATGAAATAATCACCAAGAGAATTTTCAGTAGAATCAGGGGTACACTTAACTTCAATCAACCAAGAGAACAGGCTGGCTGCAGGAAGGGTTGCACACTATGAATCACATCCATGTCATCAGTCAGGTAATTGAGAAATCTGCGAAGCACAATCAGCCTCCTTATATGGCTTTCATAGATTATTAAAATGCATTTGATTAAGCAGACATACTAGCAGTCATCAAGACATATCGTCATCAAGGAGTAGATGAGGCATAGCTGAATACCTATAGAAATATCAAAAAGACCCCATAGCTACCTTGGTTTTGCACAATAAAAGTAGAAAATTACATATCAAGAAATGGATAAGGTAAGGAGACACAATCTCTCCACTGCCATTCACTGCACGGTTAGACCTAGTCAAGCTATTAGACTAGAAAGCCTTATGAGTGAAAATCAATGGCGAATATATCAACAACACTCGATTTACAGACGGCATTGACCGGTTCAGCAACATTAGGGATGAATTGCAAGACATGATTGAGGACCTTAATGGAGAAATTGCAAGAGTGGGGTTGAATATTATTATGCAGAAGACAAAGGTAATGTTCATTAGCTTGGAAAGGGAACAAGAATTCATGATCGCCAATGAGCATCCAGAGTCTGTGCAGGAGTACATTCATCTCGGTCAGTTACTGACAGGAGACCCTGATCAGAGAAGGAAGTTTACAGAAGGATAAAAATGGGTTGGGGAGTGCATGCTGTGGACGTTACCGAATATTGACTACAAATTACCTCTGTCGTTGAAAATAAAATGTAAAATGTTTGCATTCGGCCGGTGCTAAAATATTGGGCATCAACATGGAGGTTAGCAAGGAAACTCGAGACAATTTAAGGACCACGCAAAGAGTAATGGAGCGAAAAATCTTAGATATAACAATAAGAGACAGAAAGAGAACGGTGTGTATCGCAGACCAAACCAGTATAGCCAATATTCTAGTTCACATTAGGCCAATAAAATTGAGTTGGCCAGGCTGTGTGATACGTCGAGTATTTAACCAATCGACTAATTAGAGTTACATAATGGGTGCAAAGGGAAGGGAAGCGCCCCCAATCGATGACGGCATAAAATAAGGTGGGTGGATGAAATTACAAAATTTGCAGGTGCAAGTTGGAATGAACTAGCGCCAGACGGGCGTATTGCGAGATGGCTGGGAGATGCTCTCGTCCTGCAGTGGACATAGCATATGCTTCTGATGACGATAAGCGAAAGCAAGGCATCGCTGCGAAATCGCGGCCCAGCTCCTGAAAGCGCGCCGGGCGGCTATCTTGCAGCAATGGCACGGATTGTCACAGCAGTCAGAACGCTGCACACAGCAAAATAAGCAGATGCAGCGTTGCGAGATCTTGTACAGCAGGTGAAAACTCCGCCACATCCACTGTCGGGTAGGCGCAGGTGAATTTGGCAGGTGATGGGGAAACAGTTTTTGCACCAGTACAGTTCGAACATAGGTCTCGGAACGTCTCCGCCCGGGGTTGGCGCTGCTGCCAAAGTGTGGTCGATAGCGCTCTACGCAGCTCGAACTGACAAGAGCCCAGGTGGCTCTCGTGTAAGCTCCTGATAGCGCGCTTGGCGGCTATCTTTCAGCGGTGGCATGGGTTGTAGCAGTAGTGAGAATACTGCACACCGTAGAATAAGCAGATCCAGCGTTCAAATCTTGTACAGCAGGTCAAAATTCCGTAGGTGAAACGGTGAACTCGGGTAGGCCAAGGGGAAACAGTTGCAGTACGAGCAAATTTCAAATATATGTTTCAGAACGTGACCCCCCGGGCTGCCAGTGGTGCCAGAGTGTGGTGGACAGTGGTCGAACACAACTCAACCTTGACAGTCGTCTAAGTGGTGCTCGTGTCGGCTCTTCATAGCGTGCCGGGCCGCGAAGCACGCAGCTAGCTAGTAGACGTCTACCTTATAGCTTGATCTGGATATGTTACCTTTCGTTTGTAAGCTGCACTCAAGACATGTACCTTTACAAGCTAGATGGTAGCTCGGCTAATGCTCCCTCCACTTACCGTTATCAGCCACACTGCGAAGCACTGCATTAGCTTCGGTGTAGAAATTCCATGTTCAGGCTTGTTTCAGCTTCGCAGGTGCTATAGTTTGCTCTACTTACCATATTTACGCTCCCGAAATGCCGAATCCTTGTTTTACATGTCACTACGAAAGCACAAGATAGGCAATGACTACAGTAAAGAAACTGTGGTCAGTGTCTTTCTTGTGCCAAGTTGATTCCCAACCAGATGAGCTTTTGACAAGCACTTGATTTCATAACACTAATATTGCACACGTAGCAAAGTGATAATCGTTTGAAGAAGTAATCAAGACAATGTAGCATAGTATTTTTGTCAATACGTTGCACCAGCACCGGAATAATTACCTCAATGTTCACAAAGAAATGTATTTATGTTCTAGATATTGTTCTCCCACACGTTCCTTTTAAACTGCGGGACTGTTTCTGCTTAAGCTTATGCAATTATAAGCATTACTAGTAATCAAATGGCATCTGCACTCACCAGCTTTAATGTGTACCAGAGTTGGCAATAAAACATTATTGGAGGTTTTCATACAAAATCTGACGTCTGCCGCTATGCTTGTGTGGCAGAAGGAGCAAGTGTTCATTATGCCGCTTTATTCTTAAGAATTTAAGATAAAGCTTAAAGAAGTGTTGCAGTTCAGCCTAAGCATACTCTGAGTCACATAATACATCCCAGTCTACTGGTCATGTTCAGCCATTTTCCACGTTCGAGCACCGCGCCTGTAAATTATTATTCACCTTCTGAATCAGAAAATACCTATTGTCTTGGGACACTAGTGGATCAGTATTAGCATGCTATACCACGCATATTCGGCTCTAGCTGTGCACTTAATAAGCATGTCTGTATGAATTACTGCAGTAAACGCACAATTATATTTCCTTCTTTTCTCAGGTTATGAGTAGATTGATCTGCATGTACATTTTATGTACCAGTAGATTTGCACTGGTATGAACGTGCATGCATTCATATGCTAAAGCCACATATACTATTTCCTCGACCAAATACAGCCTTTAAATACGACTATCACGTCAGGTTAACTGCACTCTAAACGGCTGCATGTAGTATTAATGGCAGGAGGACTGAGTGGTACTGCGTGGCGAGTGCATATTAAGCAATATAAACTAGCATGCGAAAACGCTGTTTCCCGTCTCTACACAGACACAACCTTGCCTCGTTGTTCGTAGATGCTTAAGGGAGCAGTAAAAAATTGTAGTTTGTTTCATAACTACCATTGCGATTTTGTACGGTTGCTATGTACATGACTAAAGAGCGGCTCCTTAGTAAATGCAACTTCTTTTCAGATGATTTAGGAATCTTTATTATCAATGGAGCAGAAAAAATTGTCCCGTTAAAATGGTAATTCAACTGTTTATAAAACGTGCACCGGGACCAATAAGCTTCGTTTGAGAGCACCACTAAATGTAGCAGAATTTCAAATAAAGCAAACAGTGCAGAGAAAGAATAGGCTAAGACTCGCACGGAATTGTAAACTTAATAAGGCAGCAAAGGGGTACTCGCAACGTTCTATTGAATATATGTTTGCAGTAATCAATGTTCTAAAAGGCTTATTTTGTGTAAATCGTGGCTGCGAAAACTATAATATTGCCACAACACACACACACAAACACACACACACACACACACACACACACACACACACACACACACACACACACACACACAGACACACAGACACACACACACACACACACACACACACACACACACACACACACACACACACACACACACGCGCGCGCGCGCGGGCGCGCGCGCGCACGCACGCACACACACATACAGGCACACACACACACGCACGAACGCACGCACACACACACAAACTGATTTGTGGTGCTTTCAAAAGATACCAATTGCAATTACAACTGAGCTGTGGCTGGCCTACCATGAAGAGCTCCCAGTGGAACCTGGAGCAATGTTTTGATTTGGAGGTCCATCATTTGTGCTAACCAGAAAAGCTTATTTTCTCCCTGAAATACCTTGGGGAAATTTTCTACCAACAACCGGGACTCCCATGCATAAAGTTGGTTAATGAGATCACGGGTACTGAACTTCCTTTTTCGTGTCACCTCAGGGAAAGACGCGGCTGCTTACTCAGGGATTGGCGGGCTCAATGGTTTCTAGTATTCTGCACGAGCTAAAAGAAGATGTGAAAAGTGTGTAACAAATTGTGCGTTAAGATTATTGCTCCCTTTTAAAATCAATCAATGCACCTAGGAGAAACTCAGAAACGGGGTACTGACACTAACATTTTCTGTCCCATTTTCCTACTTCTTATGTGGTTTCCAAGGCCTGCATTATGATATGGAGCCTCAATTGATTGAGGAGCACAAATAATTATTACATCACACTTTATGAAACTAGTTTAAAATGGTCTCCAAGGGCAGCTCCATTTCAGAATTGAAGTAGGAGATTGTCGCCATCATCGAAACCATAATTGCAATCCATGCCGTGTGACAAACAACTCAAGCACGAGCCATTTGGTTCAATCCAGTAGTTGACGGTGATTTAATGGCCTTGTCACCAAAAACGTATCGAATTGACCCTGCCAAATGCGCGCTTTTTTTTTAAATGCAGGAGGACTCTCTCCCCTGTTATGATCTCTGATCTCTGTTTTCGCAGCATGGTCGTAATGTGAGCGTGTGTGTACGCGACATTTTTGTGTGGTACACTGAGACCACCACATCTGAGTTTTGGTGACATGAATAGACTCCTGTTTCACATCTGAAGCCGCACTACTATTGGCGCATGAGTTGAGCTGTCACACTAAAAGGTAATGTATTAATTATTGTTTTTGTATTATTAAACAAGGCACTGAGGCTCCATAGCCTAATTACTGAGTTGAGACCTCTCCATTAGTGGTATAAAAAGACAAAAACTTTTGTGGTGCACTCCTAAGAACGTAATTACCCTCTTGCCAGCACAAATGAAAAAGAACTTCATCATCATTGTTTTGATGCCAAATTCACACAGGATATGGTACATTGCAAAAGCGAAAGTCCATTTTCATTACTGACAAAAAACACAACACTAATTTCCCGGTTTTGAAGCTGACATCATTTAACCATCGCAATTTGGCAAGGTAGACTTCAGACTTATATTTATAACTAAATTAAAAAGCTAAAAGATTCTCCTCCAACAAATGCAAGTATAGCTCATTTTCATATATGTCAGCAAACACGGTAAGCGAGTTTTTCAACTGCCCTCATATAGTAACCATGGCGCACATTAAGAAAAGTCGCTCTTTTAGCTACTCGCATTTGTCAATGAAAACGGGGCCGCAGACCGTGTATTTCGCGGCATCGTGGGACACGTGGCTCGCGGGGTGGGGGATATCCGCGTCCTACCAGGCAGCACGCATTGCCTATGCTGCCAAAGGGGAGCACAACAGTGAGTATTACACGCTCGTCGCCGTTAAGGTCAATTGACACAAAGCTCATCCAAAGGAAGCTGAACGCGAAAAGGGACCGAATTCACGAAGCTTTTGGCTCGCAACTGCTATCTTTCATTGGCAAGGCACCTGCGGTAATAATAGGTCCCGTATTGGGATTAGCTGGAATGGGCTCTTACGAATGATTCCTGCGTAAGAGCTTTATGTGAATAAAGACCTGGCCACTCACACATGCTTGAAAATAAAATTGCAGTTGTCGACTGTTTTCTCGCAAAGAATTTATTTCAAACGTATTGCTGAACGTTCAACTAAGGTCTAGCAACCTCAGCTGAACATTGATTCTCAATGAGTGCGCTTTATATGCACTGCAAAATTATTTACACCTTTGAAAGCGAATGAGGGTGTAAATGTGTCTGTGACTCGCACCCATACATTCTTTCTGGGTGCGAGACCAATTTACACGGTCATTCACTTTTAACGGCGTTAATTATTTTAGCGGGTGCCGTAATACTTACCTACTGGTTGATCAAGAGTGCCAAAGTGTTGCTCACTTCTTTTGACAGTATTCAGCGGCGGTGGCGGCACGCCCTCGCTGGCGGACCTGCTGCCCTTTTCGAGCAGCCCCGGCGACAAGGAGGAGCGGCGCGCCACACTCGTGTTCCTGCTCGTGTTCGCCACCATGCTCGCCGCCTCCGCGGGCGGCATGCTGCTCGTGCTGCTCTTGGTGCGTCTGCTGAGCGACAAGGAGCACGGCACCGGAGCCAACTACAGCGTCTACGAAATAGCGAACCCCGTGATCGCCAACGGTAGCAGCACATCCACAAATGGAGGGTCATGAGGCTCTCGACGCACGTACTTCTGCCGACAAGAGACCCCTCCGGCAGCTGTCGATCCAGTTTTATTGTTCGCCAGTCCATAGTTTTCAAAAATGTTTATGAGTACAGTTCTTGTCGCGGTTGAAAGAGTGAAATTGAATAAAAAATGTACTTCTCAGATGCACAGCTAATTAATGTCCCGGCTATGCGGACAACCAGTCGGCCCGAGTTTGGTATGCGGGCATAACATCGGTGCGCACTGGTCGGCGGTGCACTTTGCTTTCGCGACGGTGAACGACTGTAGTGTAAAGCAATCGATGACCCCCATTATCGAGCAGAATTTACGCTTTAATCGTGCGTAGTATCACAATATCTAGAGGTTCGTTGTTGCTTAGTAAAGATATGTTTTGAATTATGGGGCTTTTAAATGCTAGGGTCCGGGCCAGGTCACCCCCGACCGCTGTGCTGCCCCTAGCCGCCGTCCTTGCCCATTTGGACCGGGGGCCAGCGTTCGAAACCGACCACGGCAGACTTTGTTGGGATAACAATTATGTGGACACTGCAAACTAATTTTCGCCGCCGCCGTCGTCGCCGTGAGGTTCCGCATAAAGTCCAAGCGCGACGACATCGCGGCCGCGCGCCGCACTCGGTCGGTGCGAGGCAAAGCTTTCGAGAGCGAACCGAGAAGGGGGTTAGATGAGGCCGCGTCTTCTCGCACGCGCAAGGGGGGAATTAAAGTAGGCAGTGGAAGGGAAAGGAACGAGGCAGCGAGAGGATTTGTCTTCGTCAGGGCTCCCACAAAAATTGTTGTTTGTTGAAACGTTGGCTCCACATTGAGGCTTCCCTTGCTGATCTCGGTTATACTCCTTGCAACCTCTGTGCTTTGTTTGAATGCATAAACCGATATCTTTTTCAACATTGAGCCATAAATTGCGTTTTCCAAGGACCTGCGAGCATCGTTTGGGCTTGCTAATATGTTTATTTCGTGTCCTTGTTCATTCATACAATCTTTGCAGAACTGGGCGCTATAACGTAAAATTATTCCAAACTTTTCTATTCCATTTTGCAGTCAGCCCTCCATGATTGGTGAAACAATTTTTGGGCCACACCCACTTCCCTTGTCTCTCACGCGACGTCATAAAAACCGCGAAAACACCCCATTTGATATATGTGCACACTGATTATGCGTAAATTGACAGAACGAAAAAAAAATAACTATTTCTCATTCGATGCCTTTTTCGCCCTAATAGATTCCCGTAGATCAAACGTTTCGGGCTGCACGCACTTCACCTGTCTGTCACGCGACGTTACAAAACTGCGAAAACTCATAGCGTCAAGGTGACATGGGGCGGTATAACGTAAAGCTGTTTCAAACTTTTCTATTCCAATCCTGCAATCGGCCCTCCACGATTGGTCAAAACATTTGCAAGTCACCACCCACTGCGCCTGTATGTCATGCGACGTCACGAAAACTGCGAAAACGCCCCATATAATATGAGATGTACACACTGATTATGCATGATTAGACCACGGTGTAAGAAGTAGCTTAGGTGAGAAGACGCCGTCACAGGGCGCGCCGCGGTGAAACTCTGCTTCTAGGGAGCGCCGATAGATGGCACGAGAAACTGAAGCCCTTTTGGCCTTGCTTTTCGCACGCCCTGTCACTGCGGCCCGCTCATGGTGTTAGAAGCACTTTGCTCAAGGCATTGAAATTTTCCGTTTCAGCACAGCGCTTTGAACGGCTTTCGAACGGTTTGTACTTGCTGTTAGGTCTGGACATTTGAACAATGTTAATAATGAGTTGCACGGTGCCGACAAAGTCTCACACCCAAATTGCAATCCACGTGCAGTATGAAATAAACCAGGCGGAGGAATGGGTACCGGCGTGTTGTCGTTTCGCTGGAGATAGCATATAACTTACTTTTTCTTAACATAAGCCGAGGCCTCAGCAATACGATGGCATCAACGTGATCCCCCAAATTGCAGTTAACATGCAGTATGAAACAAATCAGGCAGAGGAATGATTGCCGGCTTGTGGATCAGTTTTGGTGGAGGCTGCATATAAATATATATTGCGTGATTGGCGTAAGGCCTGAGCAAAACGGTGGTATTAACATGATGTTATAGGACTTTTGAATAGCTACTGGTGCGATCGCGCGGGATGTCGCAATCGCGTGATGATACAGACTAACAACGTTTTTTAATGATGCATGTAATATTTCAAGCAACTTTATTTCGTATTACTTGTTCAAAAGCCTCAGTCGTATCTGTTTGCTATTCCCCGCATATTTAGCATAAGATCACCTCAACACGTGTTTTTTCTTCTCAGTTATTGATTGAATTTTAGAATCTTAAGTAAAAAAGCGATAACAGAAGTTACAATATGTTTGATGAAAGCACACGGAATGCATAAAAGAAAGAAAGTTCATGCTCAGTTCATTGAAGAGGTTGTGCTTACACAAGCTTTGACATTTTCCGCAAGTCCTGGCTCTTTTTTGCATCATGCTTGTTCTTCAATTGCCTGCAGTACTGGCGCATGCGTAGGCATATATAGTAATGCAGCAACTTCGCCAGCATTTCTTCGTTGTGCGTACTGCAAGGAAACGTGAAGTGGAAATTGTCCAGAACGGCATCAGTAGTGTTGTCGTATGCATCACTGTGACCTGCATACTTAGTGAACTTTTCTTCAGTGTACTTGAAGAAGTCAAAGAGGTGCATAATTGGATGCGTGAGCCAGCCCCTGGTTTTGCAGTTCACGAGATCGGCTTCGGACACATTTGCGAGACCTTTTTTTTCCCCGCAAGAGCACCCTTGCAAATGATGCAGGTTGTTCCATTGTGAATTTTTCTTGATACGAACCCTGTAACATAGTAGGCAATGCAGTCTACTACAGCTGCGTCTGCGTCAGGCTCGTCTAAATCGAAAACGTCGTCACACTCCCAGCTTCCTTCATCGATGAGCCCTTCAAGCCTTTGCTTCAATTCATGCAACTTTCTTGCACGTTGGGTTGCTGACCCCTTATATAGCTCTCTGATATCAGCCAAAGTCGCAACGGCGGCTTGGCTTTTATCAGGCACCGTGCAATTCCCAAACTTTGGCGGTTTTACCAAAGAATACAAGCTCAGCATGATGTACAGCTGTAGGAACGGGGGAACGTTGGCTGCTCATTCCGACCACCAGCTTGCCGGATTACGCCAAAGAAACGCTCCAGCGGGTCTTGATTCATCTTCGCTGTCAATACACACTTGAAGCCGCAGTCCTTCAGCAAGTAAATTGACAGTTCGCGCACAGTTTTCATTGTCACGCGTAGGCCTTCGGCGGTTGACTGCGTCAAAAAAAGGTCCTTGTGGATTTCAACGCTCACGACCTGTTGCTCCCACGAGTCCAGCCATTCGGATGCAGATTACAGAACACAGAAATCCTTGCATTCCAGTTTTAAGCCTTCTGCGGGGAACCGCCGGTTTAAAGCGTCAAACAGATCATCAAAAAAGGGCGGGAACTCGACCGTCGGCTCAACATTAGTTAAACGAGGCGCGCCTCTCTTAGCATAGAAAAGAATTCCTTTAGCCACGGAGTTGCTAAATATTTGAGTGGCAAGCTTTACCCGCATCCTCAGCATCTTGGAGAGGTTTACGTGACTGTATGTTATTTTGGGGCGCATCGTTAGGTCTGCTTTGTTCTTGCCGTACGCAACGAACAGGGCATCGTAACAGGACCACCTTATCAGTTTACCGTCTTTTTCAGAACTTTTTTTATCCAGAAGCCTGTTTCTGACGCACTTGAAGAGATGAGGAGTGTCGGACAGTACATACACTTTTCTAGAGCGGTCGAATGGGTGCTCAAAGGAATTACGGACTTCACCCAGTGCGCCAGTGATGCCGAGATGCTTCCACATCGCGCGGTTGGTGGATGCACCATCACACACAACTCCGTCGACGAACACTCCGGCTTTTTCCAGGTGTACGATGCACTGGATCAAGAGTTGAGAAAGCAGCGTCCCTTGAGTTGGTCCTTCAGAAGCAAACATGGCTACTGGCGGTAAGTAGGCTTCACCGAACGGCGCCATTTCATTACTTTGATTATTTTGCTCTCCATGATCAACAAGGCCGGTGTATGTCATTGTCTGCGAGTTGACAGCCATTTCTTTCCTTACTAGAATTTCGTCCAGGATCAGGATTCCCCTCCGCTGGAACGTGGTCGTTGCGGCAACCTTTATCTTGAGGGCTTTGAAGAAGTTTTCCTCAAATCCACACTTCTGACCAACCATGCTTACATATTTTCTCACTGTGCTGACCCACGACAAAGGCAAGATGCCATTGTTTCGGAAAAATGAGTACGTGCCCGGGCCCCGTATGTGCAGCAAAAGGCACAACAGAATCCAGTAGCCTGTATACCATCTGCTTGTTTTTGATGCGCGCCTAGCTGCTGATATACACTCTCGTATCAAAAGCAGCTGTAGTGGCGGTATATCAAGTCCTGTCAGCTTCTCACTGAGTTCTTGCTCCCCCAGTAGGAGCTTGTTGCGCTTTGCCAGTCGTGCTCGTGACCACTGAAGTGTTGACATTGCATGTCACAAAGCAGAAAGCTTCTGTTGATGGGCAGGCGCCACCGACAACCTGAAACGCTTGAAAGGTATTTCCTGCTTTGCTCGCGCAGCTCGGCGATCAGCGTGGATCCTAAGGGTGTTAGCAAGGCTGACACAGACGACAGATTGCACCTTGAGGCCTTACCAAGTGGCATTTGTTGTGTCTCCAGGTCTTTTGAGAGTCCACAAAAGCACATTCAGGGGATACATCAGGGAAGTCCTTTAAACTTGGCCCTCCCCTGCACACATCTGTGCTGTCTATATCTTTCAACATGGATTCAACTTCAAGGCTTGACGTGGCGAAGGGACTTACCCCCACTGCACTAGAGTCTATCAACTTGTCTAAGATGGAGACTTGGACTGTCATGTCACTTTTGATATGGAGTGCCTTCCTGTTAAACAGTACCGACGATCCATCGCTTGTCCTATGCGCCACCGCAGCGTCAATAAACACGACGTCTCTCACTCCTGCTACGTTGATGAAATGTGCTGCCCATGAAGGCTGTGGTAGGTAATGCAAGATACTGCACTGAAAAGCCGTTCGAACAATGAATGAGATGAGTCATTCTCACTGGACCTTGCGCCCCAAGTGGTATCGTCGGAAGACGTTTCCATGGTGTCTGCTGAAGAAACATCTATGTTGCTCGCTAACGTCGGCCCGCTGCTGTTTTCACTGCTCGGGTAACTCACAGAAGCAGCCGCGGGAAGCCCAGGCCGTCGCACTTGCTTTCGAGGGCTTTTAATCTTCCTGGAGAGGTAGCTTGGTGCACCTTCGAAAATTGACGGCACAGCGTCTTTTGAAAGACCCGCTCTTCTTGTTCCAGACATCAGGATATGACCATCACTTTCCGCAGACCATGTCTTCAGGATAAAATGAGATGCGAAATGTTTTCACAAACTCGAACCGTCCTTCGGAGTACGCGGTCTTTGCGAGGTATAGCTTGTCTCCACGGTTCAAGTCTTGCTTCTTCGCTTCGCGGCTTGAAAAGCGAGCACTTTTCTTAGCAAGACTTGTAACCACTGTTGCAAAACGGTACGAAACACTTTCCCATTATGCAGACTCATGAAACAGTTCGAAGGATGAAACGTACCTGTCAGGCAAGTGAAAAATGCGTTGACCAAACACGGTGCGCAGAAAACACGTGGCGACGACACATCGGCAACCGGTCAGTGATCTTGGCGCGCGCAAAGTGGACGCAGCGGGCGCTAGTTTCCAGCGCCTTCTCTTGACACATGGAGAAAGGAGAACTCCAAGCCTTCCCTCCGCTTAGCCCGCAGCCAGCGCCGCTGAGTCGCCTAAGCTACTTCTTACACCGTGAATTAGACCAAACGAAAGGAAAATATTAATTTCTGATTCGATGCCTTTTTGGCCATTAGCGAAAAAGGTGTTTGACCGATTGCTATTGGTGAAACATTCTTGGGCTACACGCACTTCACCTGTCTGTCACGCAACGTCACAAAACCAGGAATATTCACCACGTCAAAGTGACGTGTACGCATTAAATATTCATTAATATGCCGAACAAAACTGAAAGTTTTTCTGAATAGCCGGAGACTGCCCCGTTCCAAAAGCAATAGAAGACGGCTGTCGCTGATCATTGTGGCGCTGGCTACTCGGCGCTGCCGGGGAGCATGGATTCATTTGCGTACAATATATGATTCTGCGTGGCCATATAACGTTATCGAGACCTTTCGGCACGTATATGACATCGCTGTGCCAACTGCACTTTGCTGAGGATCCGTTTTAAAGGCATTTCTAAGCTTCTGTTGCACGCCGCCACGGTTTTCGATCAGCCACCGCAAGCTAAGTAAGGGGAAGCATGCCAATCGCAGACGCCGGCACCACACTCTTCATCCGGCTATATAATTTCACTGCGCTGGCACCTCCCATCGAAACTCTCTCGATTTGAGCGAGCTCCCCACCTCTTCTCAGCCAATTAGATAAAATAATTGGTCAATGTAGGCAATGCTATTCGCTTTGAAAGCAAAAGAAAGTGACATCCTATAAACGAGAAGCTCTTTTGAGTGGGCTTTTCAAACAACGCTGGGGGTTATCGCCAAATGATTGCGTGGGTGGTTACTTAAATTGGGCGTCAGAGAATTGGAATAAAAACAGATTGGAATAGTTTTACATAATAGGGCCCCAACTTTGTTTTTCGGAGAAATGTCAAGTTCGGCAAATCGATTGGCAGGATAATTTTACTTTGTGGAAACAAGGTTTTGAAATGTGTTTATCTACGGAGATATCAAGGGGGATTTCACTTTCTTACATCAAATAATCGTTATGTCCCGTTGCGTTATAACGAAGTTTCACTGTAACATGTATTTGTTAATATCTTGTCTTACGTTCTAATTGCAGGTGCGAGATCTCAGCTCAAGCAACATTAGGAACAAGCTACATTGTATGCGGCTGCATCGACCCGTGCAACTGTCTATGCCAGCTCCAGGAATCACTGAGTGACCATTGCCTGATTACAGACCGTAACAAAGCAGAATTCTATTAGGTACATTAGAAAGATTTTTCTTGTGTAGTGGTCTTATTGATTTATTAAATATTATTTGCAACCTTTGGCAACTTTAGCGCTTCATGTGTGTGATTAATCGTGCTTTATGTTAAGCACGGCTTTAACAACTGTTATCACTTTTGTCGTCTTGCCAATATTTCTGGTGCTATGGTGGGTTGTAAGAAATGCGCCATAGTCATTGATGCTGTCGCTACAGCCAGAGTTTTTTAACATTGCGAGGATTAGGAACATTCCGATTTATTTCGTCCTTTAGCAAGTATCGGAAGACGCTCAATTCCTTTATGAGTAATGTCATAGTGGAAGGGTGCACTGCGTTCCTAAATTCATGAGTGTGCCAAACATCCATGTAAGAAAACTTCCTTGATATTGTTGCTGGAGTCCTTGATATTATTCCATCCGCCAATCCCGAACAATGTTGACAAGGTAAGGAAAATGATCTTGGGCCTTCCCAGACCAACGCATATTTGCAGTGTATGCCGTTTCTCGCCAGATCACTGAAGCTCAGCAACATTTCTTTGCACAGTTGATCTAGAAGGAGGCACACTCTGGATTACAATGTTACGACTGAATTTTAGTGTGTATAAACGACTTAAACTGTCCTCTTTGTGCTAGCGCTTCCCTGACTATAGTGTTCCCACTGCAAATCGATAGGTTTGGTAGATCTTGCTGTCATTTTTGAACTACTCTCTAGCCCTCTGAACAAGTGGTGCTTTTCGGTACAGTTTTAAGGTGCTGACGCTTGCAGTGAATGTTAAACATTCCTGACTATAAGTACTGCTATTTTTAAAGAGCTTTGAATGGTTTGTACGTACATCACCTTAGGGCTCTAAATGACCTGTCACTCGTTAAATTTACAAATGTAAAAAAATTGCTTTACTAAATTTTAGGGCTACGTTACCATATTGACTAGAAGGTACCGCACCTTGGTCTTCAAAAATCTGTTTAAACTGTTGGGAAAACAATTTTAAGGCGGCTACAGAACGTCTCGCAACATTTCTTACAGCCGTTTTTAAAACGCCTACAAGATATTTTGTGTAACAACTCATAGCCTTTTCTAAAATGGCTACAAGACGTCTCGCAAAATCCCGTATAGTCGTTTTTAAAACGCCTACAAGATGTCTTGCAAAGCGTCATAGATACCTTATTTGGCAGTTAATTAGATGGTCTTCACGAAGACTACAAGACGTTTTAAGACATCGTACAAAGTTTTCTTATGACGTCTTCAAGAAGTCCTAAATATCTTGCCAAGACGCCTTGAAGATATCTTGTAAACGTTTACAATGATTTTCAAGATGTGTTGCTGACCTTCCAAAGATGTCTTGTAGACGGCTAATAGACCAATATGTGTTCAGTGGGCAAGAATCCTCGAGTTTGGTTTATGCAAGCAGAGGTCCGTTTTCAACTCTGCCGCATCACTTCACAAAGAGCAACGTACCCGCAAGTCGTGGCCGCGCTGCCCTCCGACATCGCAGTTGTCATAGACGACTTGCTAGCGGGTACAACGTCGGCCACAGCATGCGAGGACCTGAAACGCAGGGTCCTGCCGCGCATCGAGCCATTGCAACAGAGGACGCTCCAACAGCTCCTCTCCGAGGAACTCGGTGACCAACGACCACCAGAACTCCTGCACTGGTTGAGTCAGCTGCTGGGAGGCGACTACGCGATCGAGGGCTAGCTTCCAATTTTCCGCGGGCTGCTGCTCTTGCAACGCCTCCCAAAATCTGCACACATTGTGCTAGTTGGTTCCGATGAGAGGAGTCTCGATCGGCTAGCTGCACTCGCTGACCCCATATTCGACTGCTTGTCTGCGGCACAGCTACCTATTGCCGCTGCGAGAGTCCGAGAGCTAGGGGACCGACTCTCGCACCTTGAAGGTAACAGTCGACTGTCTTAGCAGTGCACTGGAGAAGCTGACGACAGGTGGCAACATTGGCGACAAACTTCGGCGCAACCGTTCGCCTTCATAGTCTCGCAGCGCACCTAGAGACACGCCGCGGCAGTTGTGCTGCTATCACCGTCGCAATCGCGAACGAGCAAACCCTACACCCAGCCCTGTTCGGGGACGGCGAACGCATCGGCCAGTCGCAAACGGTGGCATGCGACATCGGCCCTCGCATAACCCGCCTATTACTCGTAGTCGACCACATTACCAGCACCTACCTCCTCGTCGACAGCGGAGCCAAGCTGTCTATCGTTACCACCACTGCCGCATATCGCCGACGCAGCAAGTCCAGAACCACGCTCCACGCAGTGAACAGCACTGCCATCGGTTCCTATGGGCTCCAGTCAATAACGCTAGACATCGGACTCCGGCGCTTGCACAAATGGCTGCTTGTGGTAGCCGAAGTGAGCTTTGCCAGAATGGAACCAGACCTGCTCAGCCATTTGAACTTGGATGTGAGTGTTCGCGATCGGTGCCTAAAGAATAACGTCACTTCGCTCGATGTACTTGGCCTGCAACCCAACCTCACCTAATCTGGTATCCGTACGTTTTGGCCGGCCTCAAAGTACAAGATACTTATCGAGTACCCGCAACTCACGAAGCCCCGAAACGATGCGCTGCCCGTGAAACGCAAGTTGACGCATCATATCACCACTACCAGCCCACGTGTCGCCGCCCGGGCACTGAGACGCGCTGGATGGAAGTTGCAAGTCGCCCGCCATGAGTTCGAACACATGCTTCAGCTCGGCGTTATTCGTCGTTCCTCTCGCATTTGGTCTTGACCTCTCCATCTGGTTTCAAACCAGGGCAGTGGCGACTGGAGGTCTGGTTCTGATAAGCGAGCTTTGAAACCGGTCGCTACTCCGGATCAATACACGCTTCCTCATATATATGACTTCGGCGCTCGTCTCGCAGGAACCAAAATGTATAGCAAGATCGATTTGATGAGTGCGTACTACCCAAGTCCTGTCGAACCCAGCGACATTCCGAAGTCCTTAATTACTCCATTTGGCCTATTTGAGCTTGTCTGCATGACACAGTTTGAATAATGCGGCGCCATCTTTTCAACGGTTCATGGTCGAGGTTATGTGTGGTCTCCCGTTCATCTTCGTCGACGTTGAGGACATTCTCATTGCAAGACGCACAGACGAAGAGCACAAAGAACACATTCGCCGTCTATTTGAGCATCTGGATAAACACAGCCTCGTCCAAAAGCACTAAAGTGCATCTTCGGAGTTGAAGCCCTGGATTTTCTCGGCCATCGCATTTTACCCCAAGGCACGAAGACACTAGAATCACAGGTGCGGGCAAGCGAGGATGTACACTCCTTCCCGGAAGCCGAAAGGCGGTTCGTGACTGCAGTGTTGCTAACTGATCCGTTGCCCGACGCCCTAACTCGTCTTATGGTAGGCGTATCGACCATGGCAGTGGCTGCAGTATGCAGCAGCACGATGGCACAGACTCGAGGCCGCTGGGTTTCTTCTCAAAGCGCCTTAAACACACAGAAGCTCGCTACAGCCCCTTCGTGAGGGAGATGTTGGCCATGGGGGGGGGGGGTACTACGCTGCCAAGTATTTAATTTTTTTCTTGAAGGCTATAGCTCTTACATTCTCACCAACCACAAGCCCTTAACCTTTGTTTTAAAAAAATAACTATGCAGATCCGACGCACTGTGAGAATAGATATAACCGAAGCTGTGTGCTGTTTGCTTTGACTGACGACAACTAGCAGTGATGTTGACTCAGAATGTTGAATTTTTTCAATATTTTGTAGAACACAAGAGTGGGGAGTTGATGTTAAACGTTACCTTGCGTGCACAACTGCTGTTTTTCTGCGTAGTACACAAAACAAAAAGGGAGAGGTGTCTCCTCGAGGCATTGCTGTGCGTCATTTTTACAACCTCTGAGAGGGTTAAGCATTGTCATTGCCTCACATGGCACATCACATCATTACAGAAGCATTAAACTTCAATTGGATTATGGGGCTGTAAGTGCCAAAACCACAATTGGATTATGAGGCAGGCCGTAGTGGCGGGTCCGGGATTAATTGGGGCGCCGTGGTCTTCTTTAACGTGCCCCTAAATCAAAGTGCGCGAACGTTTTATATTTCGCCCCTGTCAAAATGCGCCTGTCTCGGTCTAATCCGCGACCTCAGCAATGCCATAGCCGCGAAACTATCGCGGCAGGGACAGAAGTGTTGATTTGACATGCGACCGTGTCCGTTGTGTCGCCTAGACCCTGTGGTGCGCTTTAATTAAAGCAGTTCTGCTTCTGCACGCACTGCGTAAGTTTTCCGCTAGACATATTTCCATGGTTTTAGTTCTCAAAAATAAAAGAAACGCACCGAACCGAACCTTGAGGTTAAGTTTAACCAGTGTTCCCTTACCTTCTCACCTCACCTTTTCCCTATCCCCCCCCCCTTTCTATTTGTATGGGAAGTGCGAGCGAAGAGTGGCAAAGCTATTATTCACTCGTATCACGATTGAGTCGGTTCTACCCATTCTCTGCCTCCTCTCGCCCATCCTCTCTTCCATTCTATCTAGCTTCCCTCAGGACTTGCACGTTGGTTGAAAGGTAAGTGCTTGCGGGGGGTCACGGATAATTACAGCTGTCACAAGGCTAAAGTGGCGATGACCCGGTAGCTCGAGAGGGCATGGCGCACATGCGACGCGGTTAGTAGCATAGGGATGGTCCATAAATGCACCGTTTTGAAGATGGTATATGTAGTTGGGAAAGAGAGCAAGGAGTACAAAGTGACCAGTCCAAATTTGAACGCTGAACAAATATAGTCACTAGAGTCGAGGAAGAACTTGGCAATTGGCCAACTAAAGAGAGGGAATATAGTGAGCTTCTAAGTTTAATAACGACAGAAATACGGAAAGAGAAACAACATGTTCGTTGGAAAGGAAGAAAGAAACCGAAAAGCTGGTGGAACAGGGAGATGCGAGCAGCGATCGCCGAACGACAGAAAGCATCTCGAGAGCACAGGCAGGCAAAGAAGGTGCAGTTGCCGCAGGATGAAGTCGCCAGTAAACGGGAAATTCACCGGGAAAAAAGTCTATGGTTAAAATACTGGTACAAGCAAAAATAAAAGGATCAAGTGAACGTTGGTCGTCAGAAATGCGTGAAAAAAAAAGAAGGCTGTACCTAGAATATTTTACACCACATCAAATTATTAGGCAGGAAATAAACAACAATACATGAACATATCCTAGACGAAGATGGAAACAAACTGGAAGGGAAAGCGGCATTAAATTACATCCGAAAATTACAGCCGAATCTTTCCAAGGCAATGACGAGGTCGTATTTGATAAAAAAAAAGAGAATGGAGAACCAGTTGGAAAAGGAGTTGGTGCTCAAATTTCAACTAGAAGAAAACCGAAGAGAAAATTCCTAAGCGCACAGCCACAGGGCTAGACGAGGTTCCCGTTAAGCTGATCAATGAACTAGGACGAAAAAGTAAGGAAGCTCTGGTGAAAGTAGTGGAAAAAACTTTAAAAGAGAGACGAATACAATGCAGTTGGCGACAAGGTAGAATGAACTTAATTTAATAAGGCAAGGGGGAGAAAGATAGAGTTCACTCGTATAGACCCTTGACCATTATATCGGTAGCATAGTGTGTAGCCATGCAGGCAATCAAATTAAAGCTGTAAGCATGGGCAGAGAATAATGGCATTTTGGGAGAACATCAAAATGGCTTCAGAATAGGTAGGCGTTCGGAAGAAAACTTAGTTCTTCTTAATCAGTGCATTGAAATATCAAGAGTAGAAAGCAGACCATTATATGTGATGTTTTTAAACATTAAAGGAGCGTATGAAAACGCAGACCGCAGCATTTTGTGGGATATTCTGGAAGGGGAAGGCTTATGTGGCGATTGTCTGCAGCTTTTGAGATAAATTTACCTAGAACATACCGTTTGCGTTGAATGGGAAGGGATGATGAGCGAGGAGAAAGTTGATATCAACAATGGACCAAGGCGGGGGTGCCCTTTAACCCCACTGCTGTTTATGATGTGCATGGTGAGGATGGGGAGGGGGCTGGAAGGAAGTAATATCGGGTTTAATCTCTCATAGAAACAGGCGGGTACAGTAGTAGAGCAGCCGCTTCCAGGTTTATTTTATGTGGACGACCTTGCGTTGCTAGATAACAAGCAAAGTGATTTGCAACGTCTGGCTAATACGTGTGGACATGAAGGTGAGAATTTAGCATGATCCTATGGGTGGGCAGCGGAACCCGGACGAAAGACAAGAGGAAGTACACGATACGAGCGCAGTATCGTGTACTTCCTCTTGTCTTTCTTCCGCGTTGCGCTGCCTGCCCATAGGAACATGTTCAACAACCAACTCGCCCAGTTTGCCGTGTTAATTCGAGAATGTAGTTTTGAAATGTAGTGTTAGAATATCAGGTGTAATGGTATTCAATGAAAAACAGTGAACAGACGCTGGCAATACAGGGCCAGGAAATGCCTTGGATAAAAGAGTATAACCATCTTCATGTAGGGATAAACGAAGGCAATATATATATATATATATATATATATATATATATATATATATATATATATATAGGGAAACACCGGAAACAACAGTACCAGTAAAGGGGAAGAGAAATGCAGCCATACTGAAGCACAGAGCACTATGGTGACACAATAGGTACGAGGGGCTCCCAGGTATGCGGAAAAGTGTAATATCGTTGATGGACTTACTTTTGGAAGT
This sequence comes from Dermacentor variabilis, assembly GCF_050947875.1. Lineage (NCBI taxonomy): Eukaryota > Metazoa > Arthropoda > Arachnida > Ixodida > Ixodidae > Dermacentor > Dermacentor variabilis. The sequence goes on along the minus strand of NW_027460291.1, from coordinate 23,368,189 downwards.
GCGGTTGTTTGCTTGAAATTAGTGGTACAATCAGGACTCAATGGGTACCAAAGGTTAGTGGTTCGCCTCGCATTGACGCTCACAGGAAGACTACAAATGAAGCTGTGCAGGGTGATATCGGCTAGGCTAGTTTTGAAGTGAGGGAAGCTCACACTCAAATTGATTATGCAGAGCGACTGAGGAATATGGAAGAGTGTAAATGGGCTGCGAGAGTGCTGAGGTATCTGTACCGGAAAAACATTGATTCGCAGTGGAGAAAGAGAACTAGGAAGCTTACCAGGAAGTGTGCGGCCTGCAGGGCGAGCAACACAGCAACAAAGGACATCAAGCGGAAAGTCAAAGAGGCTGAAATAATCTCATGGGTGGTGGCAACGGAAAAGAAACCTGTGATGTGTGCCTACTTAAGAGGAAAAAATGAAATCAGGATACAAACAATTCATGATAACTCAAAAGGGAACTCATTACTTTTAGAAACGACATCAGGGGCGCTATAACGTAAAACTATTGCGAACTTTCTTATTCCGATTATGCATTCAGCCCTCCGCGATTGGTCAAAAACTTTTTGGACCACCACCACCACTTCACCGGTCTGTCACGCGACGTCACGAAAACCGCGATAGCTCCCCATCTGATATGACGTGTACAGACTTATTATGCATGATTTGACCAAGCAAAAAAAAATTGGTATTTCTGATTCGACGCCTTTTCGCCATTAGCCCTCGGCTATTTGTTAAAAGTTTTCGGGCTGCACCCACTTCACCTGCCCGTCACGCGATGTGACAAAACTGCAAAACCTCACCGCGTCTAAGTGACGTGTACGCGTTAAAGGTGCATCAATATGCCGAACAAAACTAAACTTCTTTATGAATAAGCACAGGCTGCCCAGTTCTGTAAGGATTAAAAGATGGCTGCCGCCAATCGCTCAGGCACTAGATACTCGTACCTGCCGGAGCGCATAGGGTTTATTTGCGTATAATAAAACTTTTTCGTGGCTGTGTAACGTTTTCGAGCACTTTCAGCACGTTTGCGACCTCTTTCTGCCAACACTTCTTTGCTGAGGATCCGTTTCAGCGTCATTCTTAAGCTACCGTTGCATGCCGCCCTGATTTTCCACCTGCCACCGCAAGCTAAGTAAGGGAAAGCGGACCAATCGCAGACGCCGGCAGCGCCCTCTTTATCCGGTTATCCATTTTCAGTGCACTGGCTCAGCCCCATCGAATCCCTATCCACTTGAGCGTGCTCTTCGCCTCTTGTCAGCCTATTAGATAAGAGAAACCGCTCAGTGTGGACAATGCTGTTCCTCCTTCAAGACAACAAAACTGACCTCCTATGAACGAGGAGAGTGTTTGATTGGTCTGTCCAGACAATTCTACGGGTGATCGCCCAATGCTTGCGTCGGCGATTATACAAATTTGACGTCATGAAATTGTAATAAAAATTTATTGGAATAGTTTTACGTTATAGGGCCCCAGGATGCCTTAGAAAACGTAAATTTAAAGCCAGATATAAGAAGGACGAAGCATGTGCTTGCTGCGTTAAAGCTAGCGAAACGATGGAGCATGTTTTATTAGGACGTGAAGACATCTGCCCAGCCGTCGATTTAGGCACCACTGGCCTCCTTAAAGCCCGTGGGTTCAGCGAGACCAGGGGGAAAGTAAACATGTCCGCAATAGAGATAGATCGGGACATTGGTGGAAGAAAAGTAGGGAAACGACAAAAAACGGAGACGTACAAAAGCAAAGTTCACAATAGGGGTTCAGGCAATTTGGTTGTGGGAGTTTATAGTGTTTTTTTTTCTTTTTTACTAAGGTAGGACATTAGGGAGTATAATCGCAAGAGCTTGGTTGCACAAATCATCGCCCCGTTACAAAGTGGACGCTCATAACATCCATCCATCCAGCGGTGAGGTCTAACGTAGTTCCTCGCCTCTATTCTCTGCCATGCTCCCTCTATGCATATACACGCTTTGAACCACCCACCGACGCGGTGGGCCGCACAGCAGCAGCAGCAGCAGTGGGAAATTCGAAGGAAAAGGTAAGGAAAGCTTCGCTTTACAAAAATAGTTCCTCGTACTCAGAAAGTGAGCTTCGGCAACTTTATATCTGAATTTTCTACGGACATTCGTCATATTTCTGGGACCGAAAATCATGAAGCTGACGCACAGTCGTGCATGGGCGCTGTGTCTGCTGGCCCTGTGGATTTCCAAGCTCTTGCCTCCGCCCAGCAAAGCGACCCCGAACTGTGTCAATTGTGGCAACAACGCTCATCGGTACAGCTTGCGAAGGTGCCGCTTGCGAGGGCAGCTCCTCGCCCGTTCGTGCCCCCTCAGTTTCGGCGGCCAATATTCGATTCACTGCACTGGCTAAGCCATCCCGTCATCACAGGGACACAGAGGCTTATCACAGACCGTTTCGTCTGGCCAGGGATCAAAAAAGGTGTTCGAAGCTTGGCAACAAACTGCTAAGTCAGTCAAGCCGTTAAAGTGACCCGGCACACGCGTTGAGTGGTGCAGCCGTTTCGACCACCAGAAAGCCATTTCGATCACGTGCATTGAGACTTGCAGGGGCCTCTCCCACCCTGCCAAGTTTTCAGGTACTTCCTCACGTGCGTCGACCGGTACTCATGGTGTCCGGAGGCGACACCTCTACAAGACATCACGGCCGAAACTGTGGCGGAAGAATTTTCGCTCCGTGGGTGTCGTGGTACGGTTGTCGTTTGTGAATAACTACTGACGAAGGCCGACGATTTCAAAGTGCGCTTTTTTCTGACCTGGTGAGACTGCTCGGCCCGTGCCTTCATAGCGCCACAGCTTAGCACTCAAATAGCAACGGCATGGTGGAGTGTCTCCACCGACAACGGAAGGTGTCATTGACTGCCATGCTCGATAGACATTACTGGGTGGAAAGGCTACCCCAAGTACTACTGGGGCTACGAACAACATTCAAGGATGACATTGGAGTCAGCGCAGCAGAGGAGCTCTATAGATCAGCAATCCGCGTTCCAGGTCAGTTTTACGGCACCCAGCAAGGCACTCCCCGAGCGGCCGCACAGGACTTATGCTTACATTCCTGGCTCGACCAGCTACGACCTACACCCACACGCATGGCCTGCGGGCAGCCTGTGTTTAGCTTTCCGACAATGGACATCTTCCTGCAGCGCGACTCTATCAAGCCACCATGGACTCCTTCCTGTGAAGGCGCATTTCGTGAGATTTCGCGTTCAGAGAAAACCTTGAAGATTGACGTACGTGGTCGAGAAGAGACAGTGTCGTGCGATCACGTGAAACCAGCATATCTTGAAGATTAACAGTTCATTCCTTCCGCCATTCACACCTAACCTCCGGCATTCTAGGAGGGGGAGCCCTTGTAGCGACTGTCCATCCCTGTACATTGTCCTCATTACTAGGAAATCCAAATATTTATTTTTATTTATTCATGGTACCTTCAAGGCCCGAAGGCATTACAGAGGGGAAAGGGAAAACGGGAAGCATAACAATGAAATCCAGAAAATAAACAATGTAGCGTGTTAGTAATTCCTTATTATACAATACTATGTAATTAATTGCCTAATGTTTTGTAAGTACAAGAGAATGGAAACAAAATAGCATCTGGATAATTCCTGTTAGTACAATGTTAATCAGTGTCTTCCTTAGTCGCTTGTAAGTACGGCAAGTAAATGAAATAACATGTTAACGCCTAATTATGCAATGTTAGCTAATGCCTTACGAAGGAGTTTGTTGTCGAGAAATTCACAGCGAAGGTGGTTCCACTGCCGTTATGACCTGGGCAAAAAAAGATTAACTGAAAGTGTTAGTGTTGACTGCTTGAAGTCCGACCTTATGGCGATGATCGATGCGGCTCGATAGGTAATGAGGTTGAGAAATGAAGTTACTCTGAAGGGAGGAATGGTAATAAAATTTGTGAAACAGTGTCAAACGTGCTATTGTTCTGCGAGATGCAAGTGATAGAAGAGATAGATTGTCCTTTATTGATGTTACGCTAGCGGCACCGTTATAATGTGAAAATATGAATCGGACTGAATTATTTTGGAAAATCTCGAATGAAGAAATAAGCTTTTTCATGGCAGGGCTCCCACACAGCTGCAGCGTATTCTAATTTAGGACGCACTAATGACTGGCAAGGTAAGAATGTTAAGGACGGCGGTGCTTTGGAAAACTTGTGGCGTAAGTAACCGAGCATGCTATTAGATTTACTTATGTACTCAGTGTGAAGCTTCTAAGTTAGTTTTGTTGTTATATGAACTCCTAAGTATTTGTACGAGTTCATGTGTTCTAGAGGAATTTTATCTAGATAGCTAGTAGGAAGAGTACTAGTGTTCATCTGCACGCGTATAACTTTACACTTAATAATATTAAGTTCCATTAGCCAAGTGTTACAGCAATTAATCACATAGTCCAAGTCAGACTGAAGAGCATTAGTGTCGTCGTTAGTAATTATTTCACGATATATCATGCAATCGTCAGCAAAGAAGTGAATGTGACATGTCAATGAAGAAGGTAGGTCATTAATATATATCAGGAACAGTAGGGGCCCTAGTACTGATCCCTGAGGCACACCGGAATGAACCTCAGTCAATGATGAATCATAATTATTCGCAGTAACAAATTGACAACGGTTAGTAAGAAAACACTCAATCTATTTCAGCAGGTTACTGTCAAGGTTTAAAAGACTCAGCTTGAATAGCAGCAGTTTGTGGCAAACCTTGTCAAATGCTTTGCTAAAGTCTAAAAATACACAGAGGCACGATGTGGAGGCACGAACAGTGTATTCTATGAGTGAAAGATATTAGTTGGGTTTCACATGAGAATGTTTTGCGAAAACCATGTTGAGCTCAGGTGAAAAATGAGTTCGAGTCAAGAAAGTTAACGAGATTTGTAACTATAAGATGTTCAAGAAGTTTGCAACAGGTGCTGGTACGCGAAATCGGGGGGTTATTCAGGGGTGAGCTTTTGTTACCAGACTTATGCAATGGAACCACCTTCCATATTTTCCATTGAGTAGGCAGAGTACAAGTGTTTATTGATTACTGGAAAATATTTGCAAGTATTACAGAACTGTATGTGTTGGTGCTGTTTAAAAATTTACTATTAATAGTAACATAACTGGGAGCTAAGTTTAAAGGCAAATCATCAATCAGCCTAGCAATACCAGCAAAGTCAAGAGCTATGGGTTGCATAACCAGATAGTTGTAGTGTTCTGTTTGTGGTGGATCAATGTTCAATGAAGCGGAAAAATTATTTGCAAATGATTCACTGAGAATGTTTGCGCAAGCTTCACTTGGAATAATTTCACCTGACTCGTCTTTCAAGGTGATGGAGCTATCAGAAGACGGGTTAATGCCACGCCAAAACTTTCGGATATCTGGCGTAAGCTTGTCAGGTAATGTATGGGAGAACTAATTGTTTTTAGCATTTTTAGTGCAGTTAAGTACGCATGATTGGTAGCGTTATAGGTTTCCCAAGTCGTTTTACTTGCAGATGATTTACCTAAGTGATAGAGACGTTTCTTTCTGTTAGATAGGCGCTTTATACAAGAGTTGTACCAAGGGGATTGAGGATTAGAAGTGATGACGCGATTATGAATGAATATTTCAGTTAATAGGCGAGACTGGCAAACGCAGTCTGTCAAAGAAATACTATAGCAATTTCCCCGTCGTATAAATGTCTGTCGCACTGTTAAGCCCAAAGCTAACATATCATTGTCTGTATTTTTCACCAACGCTGCAGTTTTCTTCCAAAACGTGACAATTTTTGCAACCTTGTTTTATCATCCAACAGTAATATAATGGTGATAACCGAAACCTGGCTAACAGAAGATATAACAGATACAGAAGTACTAGCCGACCTACCGGAATTTCATGTCTATCGAAAGGATCGCAAATGCATGCGGGGGGGGGGCGGTGTACTGATTGTTGTGCACCAGCAGTTATCGTGCTCCGTAGCAAAAACATTACTTCTGATCTTGAAGTACCATGGCTAATTATTCCTGCTTCCCCCCACACTATCATTCTAGGTGTTTGCTACGGGCCTCCGAATAACATTTCAGATTTCAGATTTAAACTTAATAACAGTTTGAGGGACCTTAGTAATGAACACCCGCAGGCAGAAGTCCTCCTTTTTGGTGATTTTAATTTTGCTCAAATAGGCTGAAGCAATGACGTCCTCATAACTATGGGCCGTGAGTCTGCCAGAGATCTTGTGGATTTCTGCCTTGATTTCAATTTAACCCAACATGTATCAAAAGCTACACGCGTTGCACTGAGCACTTCTAGCATCTTAGATCTCATCCTAACCAGTAATCCGGAAAGCTTATCATCAATGGCATATCTACCTGAAGTCAGCGACCACAAAGTAATTCACGCTACATTTTCGTTTCAACCCGTAAAACGCCATTTAGTCAGCAAAACAATCCGCCTTTACAATAAAGGTAATTATGATGCAATTAATAGTGATCTGAGCACATTTCTTCCTACGTTCGTGAGGCTATGTTCTACGCGCTCAAATAATGGAAACTGGTCAGTATTTAACAACAAGCTAGGTGATCTCGTTGATAAGTTCATGCCGAGAATAACGTTCCGCGGAAACCGAAACAAGCCATGGTTCACTAAAACGCTTAAGCGACTTGAAAACCAAAAGGAACGTCTCTTCCGCTCAGCCAAACTAACCGGACACCCCTCTGCTTGGGGGAAATATTTTGTGGCTGAAGACGATTATCTGAGGGCTATATGGAATGCTAAATTCTCCTTTTTCCATGATGACCTGCCTAAAATGCTTACGAACAGCCCTCGTCAATTCTGGCAAATAATATACCCGCAGGAAGCGCGCATGATCAGCATGTTAAATGCACATGGTGAAGTGGTCAGTGACAGTGAGTGTGCTGACATTTTTAACGCAGCCTTTTTCTCTGTATTTACTAACGAGACTTCAACTCCAGATCTTCCCACATCTACTAACATAACTGCGCGTATGTCGCCAATTATATTCTCGGCAGACGGAACCACGTTGATCATTGATAAGATCAAGCTTTCATTGTCAGCAGGTGTAGATGATATTAATTCCATACTTAAAAATATTAACCATGTATCTGCTGCGTACCTAACTTTGTTGTTTTCGCAGTCACTCTCTACAGGCATCTTACCATCCGACTGGAAAGTGGCCAAGGTCGTTGCAGTCTTCAAATCAGGCAACAGAGACACCCCATTAAATTATCGTCCTATATTATTAACTAGTGTCCCCTGCAAAATCATGGAACACATCATATACTCGCATATCATTAACTTTTTAGACTCAATCTGTTTTTTCACCTTTGTCAGCACGGATTTCGAAAAGGCTATTCTTGCGAAACGCAGTTGGCAATGTCCCTTCACGACGTGCATGTCACATTTGAGAAGCATTTGACACAGTTCCTCATAAACGTTTGCTGCTAAAATTGTCTCAGTTAAATTTATACCCCGACGTACTAAAGTGGATAGAAGCATTCTTGACTAACCGCTCTCAGTTTGTTCTTCTTAATAACCATTATTCTGGCAGACTCCCCATAACATCCGGCGTCCCCCAGGGATCCGTCTTGGGACCGCCTCTTTTTAAAATTTACATTAACGATCTACCAACGCATGTGTCATGTAACATTCGTATGTTTGCAGATGATTGTGTAATCTACCGTAATGTTACCAACAGATCTGACCACACATTCATCCAGACCGATCTCAATAATGTACAAGAATGGTGTAATCGCTGGCTAATGAACCTACATCCTAACAAATGTAAATTCGTGTCTTTCACTCGCTGCCGTAACCCCCTCACATTTACCTATTCCATTGCTGATGTTCCAATAGAATCAGTCCAATCATTCAAATGCATCGCTGTCACCCTATCTTGTGATCTGTCCTGGCGCTTGCACACTACTAACATCATCTCAGCTGCTGATAGATCACTGGCAGTTCTTAGGCGACATCTGCGTCATACCCCACAACAAGTAAAAGCGTTGGCCTATAAATCATTTGTAAGATCGAAACTTGAGTATATATCTCCCATCTGGAAACCGCATCAGATTTATATCATAAATGCACTCGAGGCTGTGCAAAATCGTGCTACTAGATTTATTCAATCTTCACATTTGCACGATATCAGCATTTCATCGATAAGAGCGGAATCTGGCTTGGAAACGCTTTCTTTCCGTCGACAGGTTGCCACCCTCTCTCTCTTCTAATAATTTTTTTTTCAGCGCCCTAAATCACCCACCGTACATCACGTCCCCTTCATACATATCTCGTCGCACCGGTCATCCACTTCAAGTTGCACGCGCACGTGCCCGGACCACTACTCTTCAAGCATCATTTTTTATTCGAGCATCAAGGGACTGGAACGGCCTTCCACACGCCATCCCACCCATCACAAGCCCATCTGCCTTCACCCGAAGCTGTTGTCACCCATATCTCAAAATGAACACCTCTTTCTAATGTTTATTTTATTAACCACCCCTTATGTAATACCCCTCCAATGAGGTTTTTAAGAGGAAGCTTTAGCTCGGGCCCAACTCCGACGCGGCCTATTCAAATACATGTAAAACGCAAAAACGTTTTTATGAGATAACCCCTGGACCCATTTTGATGAAATTTGTCGCATTTGAAAGAGAAAGCTAAATTCTAGTGACTGTTGGAAGCGGAATTTCGATTTAGGGCTTGAATTTTCTTAAAACGATTTTCAAATATTTGACCGTTTGAAAAAAATAGAACCACGAAGTTTACAAATTCATAGCTCTGCATCAAGAACTAATATCGCCGTTCTGTAAACGGCATTCATTAGATCATTCAAAGCGGACAAATTCAATATGTCATTTTACATCTTACGTGAATTTGTTACGTTGGTTACAACGGTTCTGCAAAAGTTGTATTTCCCTATGATTAAATTTTTTTATATTTATGTGTAACATATCAATTTTGTCCGCTTTAGATGTACTATTAGGTGCAATTCACAGAATTGTATTATCATATTTAGTGGTTAAGTTACAGAGTTGTAAACTTGATAGTTCCGTTTTTTGAAAATTTTCGATTTTTGCCAATTTTTAGTAAAACATTGACAATCTAACTCAAAAATTCGAAACCAACAGTCACTAGATTTTGAGTTTTTCTTGTAAATGCAACAAACCTCGTCAAATTCGGTGTGATGGTTGCCGAGAAAAACGAATTCTCCTTTTACATGTATTTAGATAGGGGCACTCGAGCTAAAGCTTCCTCTTAAGGTAATAAAGTGAAGTAAAGTGAAGAAGCAGCAGAGCTCTCTTCAAAATGGAGGACGTAGTAACACAAGCAGACGACGCTTGCTGTGTGCCGGAAGTTCTTAAGTGTAGTGAGAAATTGTTCTTGTGCATTCTCTTTCTGTTCCTTTCTCTTTGTAGGAACAAATTAATTAACATTCCAACTATTACGAGCAACATTTGCTCACCACGAAGTTGGAAAAATTATTGATGACGCGCCCTGGGCAGCCAATCGGATAGCAGGCCCTACCAACCTCATTACAGGAAATTACGTCCAATGGGTAGGTGCGGGTTAAAATTCAGCCGAGCAGTGTGCTGCGATAGGCAGCGATGTACATATTGAAAACCTTATACTAAATTACAGGCATTACTCGGAGCACTTAGATGCGTCAATTAATGACAAGAAGGACCTACTCTAACGACTCGGTACGTTTGTACAACAGCGTAAAAATCGTTTCAGGGTCCCTTTAACGATCGATGATGGAAATTCGGGAACTGGGGTGTCGCTCGGCGCAGTCCGACCCGTGAGCAATGCATCCGATTTGAGCGGAGGGGCCGTGACGAATGTGAGGCATTTGCTGTCCGAAAATTATTGAGAAACCCGCCCCGAGTGATCATGATTCCCAAACGCGCATGTCCGCTGAGGCCAGTGTCTAAAGATCGAGCAAGGAGAGACGGCCAGTGCGGTTGTGTGCGCGCGCGGGGAAGGCGTGCGAGCTTTTAGGCTTTGGAGGTACTGTACGCGTGAGTTTACAGTCTATTGTTTGTAAATTGCATTGATCAACCTGGTCATCGGAACCACTCAGCATATATGACATACACAACAGCAAGTGCTATGAATAGTGAGGGATGCCGCTGCTATGAGACAGCACGGATTTTCATTCTCGCAGTTGGGCTTTTAGCAGCATTCGTTCCTTTCAGGCTCAACTGCGCAGGCCCGTTTGAAGGGTGTAAGAGGCACTTTTACAAAAAAGCATAATGAAAAGTGGGCTCACCGAATGTCTCTGCTGTGAGCATTGCAAAAGAGATCAGCTGGCCATATTTTTGGTCCCTCATGTTCTTTGAAGGCACAGTGGAAATTGCAAGGTACGCACCTTCGTTGTCAACTCATCTGCATGCGTGCCTTATAAATGCACGCCTAAGCTCTGATAATGTACTCGAACTTGCTTCTCTATCCAGTGCCGTAGCGTTATAATAAAATTGTTGTATGTTGCGTGAAATGGCAAAAAGGAACAATTGAAGTGTGCATTATGAATTTTTGTGTACGGAATTCGCCACTGGAAAGCAACAGGATTGTTCGGAAAACCTTTGCTGGAGTAGGTGAATGAATGTTTGGCTAAGCAGTATCATGTCATTTGTCAGCCGAAATCAGCACAAGAAGCAACATAGGAGAGAATGTCGACAACATCGAAATGGATTTTGAAGGATTGCTTCTGGGAATTTACGACAGCATCTGTGAGTAGCTTTACTTAAAAATAAGCAACACTCAATAGAACGATTGCATGCACTCCACAGCTTGTCATGTTCGTTTGAGTTATACCAGGGAAGAGCACATGGCATAACTAAAGGTAGAGCAAAGATTATATATCTGCGATGGAACATGAAGCACGTAGATCAGCGGCTGACAATGGCTACATATTGCTCTTTTCTTCTGCCTTCACTCTTTACTGATTGTGACCCTACATCACCCGAAAACATATCAGCTGAGGACACTTCCGAAGCAGCCGTACCTCACAGGAGCAGCACCCCACCAAGACACTGACCTTCAAAACTAGTCAGTTAATACGTAAACTGTTAATTAGTGCATCCATGAAATGTATATATGGCTACAACTACATGTATAGATGCAATGGAAGGTAGGGCATGTAATGTGGGAAGCCGATTGTTGATGGTTCCTTAGCGTCGTGCCATGGGTGCAGAGAAATGGTAAATGCAGCGACGGGCAGCAGGAATGCAGGTAGGCCGACATTATTTTGAAGTCTGCGAGGATTGGGAGAGCAAGGATAGGGTCGCTACAGCTTGTGTAGCACAAGGTCATTGGAGCTCATTGGAGGAGCTTTTAGTCCTGTAATGGATGTCTAAGCTAATATTATAAATGTGTTCCGCAACCACCAAAAGACCATTCATGCAATTTCTTTCACAGTTTCCAACTTCAAAGGATATATCCTTGTAGATATTGATGTGTGGGGTGAAGTGGGGGCGTGGAAACAGTACTATTTTAAAACTAAACTTATACATAGTGAGAGCTTGCTATCAACTGAAAACAAATATTATAGGCTAACACTGAAACCAATGTGAAGTAAATAGTGAAACAACAGAAACGAATACTTTCATAAATATTTGTATAACCATCCAGTGTTGGTACAACGCATAGTTGTCTAAGAAATGCTCTTGTAGTAGCTCTGTGGTATGACATTATAGCCTACGGATTTACAGATAGAGGGGTCGAAAGACGCGGCACTGATATCTACTAACAAATACCAAACCCATTGCTATGTTAACCTTACCGTCATGTCACACGCATAGGAATTTTTTTTGTTTTATGCTGTTGCTCGCATCAAAACTACACCTACATTTCAATACCCAACCGGAATGAGAGCTACGTATGAGCAAAGGCCACGGAATCTGACGATGAAGAACATAACTTTATTCGTAGAAAGAACTTCGTTGCCCCTAAAACGGGGTAACGCCGTGTGGTCGGGCCCCTATTCCAAGGCACCGCTGGCCCTCGCCATCCTTTCTGCCCTGCGGACGAGCATGAGCTGATCCCCGAGGGTGGAGCTGGATAGCAATACCTCCTAAAACCCCTTGATAATTTGAAAGTAGCGACACTCTCCTCCTCACGGCGCTTTCCTCCTCGATTCTCCTTACCCGCCGGCTGCGCACGGCACGCTTTTCCTCCTGGGCTCCCTCGGACGGGCCGCAGGATTCTATGGAGGCGTGTTCTTTGGGCCAGTTGCGCGCCCCACTGGGGTTCAAAATTTTGAGAAATGCTCATAAAAGCATCGATAATGCTGAAGGCAACGTTTATGAGGAGGTTGGTTTTTTCATAAAGCCGTATGAACGGGGTATACCGATGTAAAGCGAGCTTTGGGGCGAGTTCTATACTCCAGACAATTTTTCTGCCCCATGATCAGGTGCTTTACTTCGTGCGTCTGATCTAGTATTGCTTGTGACACATCCCTTTGTGCGTGGTTTATTAAACGAAAGCCTTAGACTTCTGTTTCAGGGTCCCGTTGTGAGCTACAGAAAATATCACGTGACCGGAGGACGGCGGGAAGTGATGCGCGGCTGCTTGTGCAGCCGCGCATAGGAGATGATTAATGATTAGCAAAGTGATGATTGATTAGTGATTGGATTAAGATGAATTCGGGTGTATTAAGGAGCGTTAAGGTGGATTAAAGTTGATGAAAGTGGATTAAGGTGCATAAAAGGGGACAAGGTTGGATTAAGGTCGATGAAGGTGGATTAGCGTGGATGAAGGTGCGTTGAGGTGCATTAAGGACGATTATTGTGGATTAGGGTTGATTAAAGTGCATGAAGGAGGATGCGGGTGGATTAAGAAGGATTAATGTGCATTAAGGAGGATTATGATGGGCTAAAGTGAATTAAAGTGATTGAAGGAGGATAAGGGTGGATTAAGGAGGATTAGGGTGGACTACGGTAGATTAATGTGGATTAAGGTGAATTAAGGACGATTGTAGTGGATTAGGGTGGATTAAAGTGAATGAGTAAGCAGTAGGGTTGATTAAGGAGGATTAAAGTGCATTAAACAGGGTTAGAGTAGATTAAGGTCGATAAAGGTGGATTAGGGTGCATTAAGGAAGACTCGTGGAATATGGTGGATTAAAGGGAATGAAGGAGGATTAAGGTCGATGAATGTGGATACCGTGAATTAATGTGCATTAGGAGGATTATGGCAGTCTAATCGATCTTAATACTCAATGAACCCTAATTCACATTAATCCACCCTAATGCACCTTAATGCTCGTTCATCTACCTTAATCCAGCTTAGTACTCCCAACCCACCTTAACACAACCTAATCAACGTACATCGCCCCTTATGCACCTTAGCCTACCATATAGGGTCTTAATTCTCCTTTATCAATCCGCATCCATCATAATCCACCTTAATCCTCCATCCAACTTAATCCTTATTCATACACCTTAATTAAATGTTCTCCTGCCTAATAGTCCCAATCTACCTTACTTCACCCTAATCCACCTCTATCAAGCCTAATCCAGCTCCATGGTCCCTAATCAACCTTAATCTACATTAATCCCTCCTAATCGGTCTTAATCCTCCTTTATCAACCCTAATTCAACTTAATCCACATTAATGGACCTTAATCTTAATTTATCCCCCTTAGTCCTCCCTAATCCTAGTTCATGCACCCTAATCGGTCCTAATACCTTTTCATCAACCCTTTACCGTAATCCACCATAATCCGCCTTATTCCTCCACCACCCACCTTATATTCATGCATCTTAATCCTTCTTAACGCACTCTAATGCACCTTAATCTTCTTTAATACACTTTAATCAACATTAATCCTCCCTAATCCACCTTAGGTCAATCACTAATGATTCATTAATTAACTTGGGTAATCATTCTCTTATACAGGGGTGGTCATGATTAGGGTCACCTCCGACCTTCCTTTGGTCACGTGATACTTCCAGTTTACAACGCGACCTTGAAACATAGAGATCTAAAGGCTTTCGCCTTAAAACTAAAAAAAACTCAATGTCGACTAGCTAACGCTTATCACCTGCAATATACGGGTATATTTGCCACTAATTTTTTCAGGGCGCAAATGAGAATCTATAATGCTGCACTTCCGACTGAATAACAACAGTTAGCGACGTGCGAAGGGAATATTAAGCATACTGAGGACAACCGCAACAAAAGCGCTGGTGAGCAGGCCGGATGAATGAAAAAAAAATGCAGCATTATGGGATGCTTTGCTACTAGCTATAAGAAAAACGCCTCAGCTCGCAAACAACGCTGTTCTTTGTCGGAACAAAGTTCTTTCGGCCAATGTCACGCAGCCACTGCTTCCTGTGCAAGTCGTCACGCTTTCCTTGTGGTATCATAAAAACGGCATAACCATCTTAAGGCTTCTTGCTGCAGTTATATGCGCAACAGCCCGGCATAGCGCTAGCACAGAGAGCAGGAAACACGGCGTACAACGTTCGCTACGCCGAGCTAAAGCGCCGAGCCAACCGTGCTCAGCAGGAAAATGGCGCGAACGAAAAAGAAAAACACAAGCAAAAATCAAGATCCGCGCGTTTCCAAGGGCAACGGCAGGGAGACCAATCGGCGTGCAGAAAAACGGGGGAAAATTTTGTTACCGCGGGGGGAACGCACAAGGGGCGAGGAGGAGGCGAGGAGTTCGCGCGGCGGCGGTAGAGTTCAAAGAGTGTCGTTACTTTACAATTATCAAGGGATTTTAATACCTCCCACCTCGCCCTCGTGTTTTTATCTTCTTGTTCTGTGTGAGCTGTGCACTCCCATGTGATGTGGTTGGGCGTTGGTGTGCTCCCACACCACGGGCATATGTCCTTGTATGCTGTTGGGTAGTATATGTGCAATTTATGTAGGTTTATGCATGTGTCCGTTTGGAGCCTGTGTAACGTCGCTGAGTCTACGGCTGAAAGGTTCCTATGTGGGGCTGGGTAGAGCCTTCGGAATTCCCTGTAGTGACGCAAGATCGCTTTATAGCTTGGATCGATGGGTGTCGGGTCCTCCACCATGTTGCCATGGGCAGCTCGGCAATTAGTGAAACTTCGAGCCGCCTCATCTGCATGGAGGTTCCCAGTAACACCCTCGTGTCCCGGGGCTCATGTTATTGTTTGGGTATACCTGACGTCAAGGTCTCTGTTGATTTCGGTAAGTATGCGACGTGCCCTCGCGCCGATCTGGCCCCTCTGATAGTGCCTACATGCGGCCAGAGAATTTGTGACTATTGTTAGTGGAGCACTGCGCTCTATGCCTTCTCTTAAAACTAAGGTGATGGCTATCTCTTCGGTTTCTAAAATGGTTGCTCGGGAAACCGAAGCACCAGCCATGATTTTCCCTTTACGGTTTTGCCACCATGTTCTCTGCGTTGGCCCGATATGGTGACGCATCCGTGAATCGTGCAGTGTCCAAGTATTTTGTTGTTTTGCTATCTCCCGGCACTCTAGCGGAGGGAGACATCGAGGCCCCCTAGAAGAGGGGATAAGCTGCACCCCGGCACCCCGCACTCCTAGCGAATCTCCCCTCTTCCCCCCAGTGCGCGCATGGGAAGACGGTGCGCACACTCACAGCTTTCGGCACTTGAGGGCGCGAGAAGACACCGCCCATATCCAGCCATCATGGTTCTCAGCTTACCGTTGCAAGATTTCGATCGTACTTATTATCGCACTTGTACTTTATACAGAACATCACGGCAATGGCGGCAAGAAAAGTCGCCTGGAGTGTCTATATAATTGCTATCGCAATAAAATTTGGGTGCATTAAAATGTGATTACCTGCAAGTCTGCCATTTAAATAAACACTCCCTAGGCAATAATAAAAAAGTCTACTGTTTATATCCCATGCTACAAAGTCGAAAATGCAGGTATTTAATGGTTGGCAATCTATTAGTTGGTGTCAAATGGTACAGAAACAAAATTAATTTCCTTTACTGAATATAACTCATTAAAGGGGTTCTGAACCACACTTCGGACTTGGTGAAAAAACACAGTCCACGAATACCGTACGCTGCTGTGAACATATCAGCTAAATTATGCAGTCGTGCGCGGCGCGTGGAGCCCGGAAGCGGAGCGCGAAGTCAAGCAGGCTCACAAAAGAGTGAGCCTGCGCCTCACTCTTTTCTGGACGCTTTACTTCGTAATACAGGAGTTTGTCACACGCGGCTGCTATTGGCCAATAGCTGACATCAATCAAGAACGGTGTTTGGATCAGTGCGCTTCTTTGTACTTTTACTGTGTATATTTATTGATGCAGGTTAATAGACATGCGGAAGTAAGCGAAAATCTGCTTTCGAATTCCGATAATTCCACGTACTTCCGGAAGGAGCCAACTATCGCCGCCCGCGTAGGAACTAAACTTTGGCCATTCTGCTTATCAGCGTCGTAGCGATCGGGTCTCACTAATTTCGACTAGTTTTGAACACTCAACTAGCCTCGAATTGTGCGAAACTTAGGCCCTTGTCCCACGCGCAGCCTTTATCGCAGTTATACCGAACCGCAGTTACCTGACGTAACCACAGTTACGGTAAACCGGACTGCGGCGCTGCTACACGTTTTCAGATGTAGCACTAAGGATGATCACGTTGTTGTGACGTAATCACACTTCTTTCAGAGGTTTAACAATTCATCAACAAGACAAAGGAACCTTTCTAGACCGAAAATGGAACGGACGGTATTTAACAAATAGTAATTTTTTTTAAAAATCTGCTGAGCGTTTTTTTTAACTTCAGCGGAATTCAACCGAAGTTTTTCAAGAGTGATCGTTGTTGCCTTTGTAGCCATGTTTTCAGTAGCTATTAGCCGCAGTACTCTAGCCGTAGGTTGATCGCAAAGTGATCGATAATGGTGTGCGCCGAGTTGGTTTCGGCCGGCGCGTACGTGGTGGTCACTTCTAGTCGGCCGCGACGGCGGTGGCGTAGAAACGAAAAGCAAAAATTTAAAGAGCCGTTTCGCTACATCCTTCCTTGCTAAATTGGTTCAAGTTCTGGCCTTTTCACACTAAGGGCTGAGAGGACCGAACACAGAGGCGTTGAAAGTCAGAGAAATGCAAAACTTTTGTATGTATTTTGCTCTTCAGCCGACATATATATATATTTTTTTAAATTCGGCATATATATGAAACGTCTATCTTGACTGTGTTTGTACATTCCTTTCCCCACGAATATGCAGAGCCTTTGTCTTGGGTCGTAGTCGCAATTCTTTTCTTTTTTCTACGCCTAGGTTTATGTTATATTTTTCCATTGAGAAAAGAATCAGTGAATTCGTCTAGAATTGCTAGGCCAGCACCGATGCACGTTACACTCTCTAGATAAGTTAACCTTGCTTCCACTTGTTCGGAATGATATTGCGTTTATACAATGTGCTTCACGTAAAAAAAAAAAAAAAAACAGACCTGTTCTATGAACAACTTTTGCTGGGTTCAGTCCTTAAGCTGTCAACCAATCAGCAGATGTTATAACACACATTCCCGACTGGACAATAACTGAAATCACTTGTTATGATTATTAATAGCCCCTTTTTATGTAACTTTTGTTATAACATCCTTTATCCCTGAAGAAAAATGAATCTAAACGTTCTTTTTTTCCAGCAGGTGAACTTCCCTTTTCCGCTAATATATGTGCTGATGCGGTAGAAAACAAATTTGCTCAATTTGTTAACTCGTCATCACCAGGTTGAACGAACGAAGTGTAGATAATTGGAAGTGCAGGCATTTCTCGGATGCACAATAATTAAATAAAAGAGTTCTTTTTTAACGTGCATGTCGAAACTGTTTTATACTTCAGCGCTGTTATAGCTGTCAGTTGCATTCAATTTTTTATATGAATGCTACAGATAAGAGCACCGTGCAGTAAACATGAAAATATATTTTTTAAATGTAGAACTGCAGAAAAAATCCTTCGAATAGAATCGCCGAAATAATGAGGAAACTTCCAACCGGCATCTTAAGCAGGTGGGGGCCAAAAATTTCTGTCTTGCTACAAACTGCATCTCTCGCGTTGATGCCGCTTTCAGACATATCGCCGATTCTACCCGCAACTACAGTGCCTACGACCGTCAAGCCGGGATTCCATGCTTACGAGGCCGCTATTTCATCTCGTTGCGCCACGTTGCGCTTTTGAAGGAGAAGTTTCGAAAACCCACGTTGTGCTGACTTGTGATGACACGCATAAGCAGAGGCGTGGAGAGCAGAGTTACTTTTGCTTGTGTTGTTGTTCATTGCTCCCCTGCTTGCCAGAATTCTACGCTTGAGACAGGCGAAATGATTAAGCAAGACAATACACAATCTCAAACCCAAGCAGGATTGACTTTAAAAAAATCTTTATTCCTATTATAATGGCGCGCCCATCTGGCCGACAAGATACATCGGCGGCGGCAGCTCAGCGAGGACAGTCGGGGGGCCGCGCACCGACGTCTCTGCGCAAACCTCCAGGAGCGAAAGGTATAACGGTTGTCAACTGGTCCAGTTTGAGTCTACTGCCAGCGTGATTTTCCCTAATTAGTGCACGGCAGTGATTACCGTGTGCCCTGGCGAGGATTGAGCAGCGTGCTTACGAGAGCGGTCAGACCGCACAGCAACGGATGGCGCCGCGTGGTTTTCTTGGAGAAAGTGAACACGAGGACGACGAATTCTCGATAATGAACAGCGTGCACCAAGCAACTCTTCATCAGCGTCGTATTCAGCAGCTGCGTATACTTGAAGAAATCGACGCACCGGAGGAGGAGCGACAACGCGCTGAGAGAATGTGTTGCCGAATCGTGGAAAGAACTGCGCGGCTGCGCTCCTGTGAGTGGCCAACGTGGGCGTACCCGTGAGGGCCCTTGCGGTTCGAAACGACCGCGCGACAGCTGCCTCACAGTGAACTTAAGCCGCCCCTCAGGGTGGCCCGCAGCACATTCAGGTACATCCTCGGTGTGTGCAAATGCATGCAGCGCCAAGGCACTGGCATGGGCAAAGCAGTTCCCCTCGACAAGCGTGTGGCTGTAGGCTTGTATCAGCTGGCGACGTCAGAGGAAGAAAGAACCATCGCCAACGCCTTTGGCCTAGGCCGTTCAACCGTTAACACCATATTTCGCGAATTTTGCGGCCTCGTTGTGCGTGAGCTGGAGCTAAAGTTTGTCAGATTCCCGAAGCCATAGTGAGTTGGCGGAACAGCTTCGCCAATTTAGTGCCGTGACCGGTTTTCCGCAAGGTGTGGGAGCCCTCGACGGCTGTCACATTGAGGTGTGCCCGCCAACAGACCATGCCGCGCATTACATAAACTACAAAGGGTGGTACAGCACCATCGTTTTGGCTATCGTCGACCGCCGATACAGATTCGTATATACGAATATGGGGTCTGCAGGAAGAAAGCATGACGTTGGTGCATTGGAGAGCTCAAAGCTTCCGGGCGTATTAACCAGTCCTCGATTCAAAACAGAAGGAAAAGCTGTGGCAGGACTCATGGTGGAACCAGTCTTGCTTGCTGATCAAGCATTCCCACTACAGACTCGCATCGTAAAAAATTACCGACGATTACGTTACTTCCTAATGCGAAATTTGAGCGCAGCAAATAAGCTGTTTCACCTTTTCGATAGATTGAGGCAAAGAAATCGAGCAACACATGTATGCGCTATCACAGAATTTTTTTTTATATTTCCCGTACTCCTGGATCATCTCGACGGCGGCGACGGTAAGCTTCTGCTTCGGCGGCACGCACCTCTGGATTCTGACGGCGACGGCGCTGGGCCTCTGCTCTGGCAGCTCGTTTAGCAGCAGCAGCAGCAGCAGCAGACGGAGGACTTCCATCGGTCGTCTCGCTCATGGCTCAGAAAGAACTGGCAGATAATTTCGCAGTGGCGAACGGCAGCGGCAATTTCGGCTCGGGCGGTGCACATATACAGATCCGCCGCCACCGATCTGGCTCTCTGATTGCCACCGCACAGGGCGAACGGCAGCGGCAATTTCGGCTCGGGCGGTGCACATATACAGATCCGCCGCCACCGATCTGGCTCTCTGATTGCCACCGCACAGGGGTTGCATTGGAGGAGGAGCGCTCAGCGCTCAATCTGTCTTTTCGTACTCTTCCTTCCCAAGTCTTTATTTTTCGTTTTTTGGCGCAACAATGTATTCTTTAGATCCCAACCAACTCGCCCAGCAACAAGTTCTACTCGACTACATTTCTAGTACAGTGGGCCCCTTTTCTTCAGCGCTCAATCTGTCTTTTCGTACTCTTCATTCCCAAGTCTTTATTTTTCGTTTTTTGGCGCAACAATGTATTCTTTAGATCCCAACCAACTCGCCCAGCAACAAGTTCTACTCGACTACATTTCTAGTACAGTGGGCCCCTTTTCTCAGCGCTCAATCTGTCTTTTCGTACTCTTCCTTCCCAAGTCTTTATTTTTCGTTTTTTGGCGCAACAACGTATTCTTTAGATCCCAACCAACTCGCCCAGCAACAAGTTCTACTCGACTACATTTCTAGTACAGTGGGCCCCTTTTCTCAGCGCTCAATCTGTCTTTTCGTACTCTTCCTTCCCAAGTCTTTATTTTTCGTTTTTTGGCGCAACAATGTATTCTTTAAAGGAATTAAGTTCGAGCCGGCGCTTTGACAACCGGAGACTCGCAGGAAGAGGGGGGAGGGGGGCGGCGTGTACACCCAGCGGCAAACGATGGGGGCAGAAGCGCGCGCAGCAAGCGGACAACACGATAAAGGGAGGAGGGAAGAGATAGCAGCGACTGACTGATGCCGCTGACGCCGATAGTGAGTCAACCCCAGCTGCGGAGTTGGTTTCAGGGACAACGCCGCCGATGCCGACACAAACAATATGATACCCTCGCTTCCGCAGCGCTAAGAACCAGGTCTAGCCGTGGGAAGGTGGTCACGTATTCGTCGACGTGCCGGGGCCTACGTGAAATAACCGGCGCGTCGGCAACTGAAGAGCACCCTATCCGCCACACAAGAACAGGGGGGGGGACCCTTTCCTCCTCTTTCTGCATGGCGGCGACGGTGTTCTATGCAGTCACGTTATCTTGACTCTCTAGCGGCGTCAGCGGCATCCAGCGGTATCAGTCGGTCGCTGCTAGCGCTGGGGGGATGAAAGGGGGGCGGAGCTGGTTACGAGGCCGACGACAACGCCGACGACGACGCGAAACCCAGGAACGGACGCCAAAGAGCTGCGCTCTAAAACATTCCCCAATCGAGGTCACGTACAGCGGTGTTTAATTATATCTTATCCAGTGTTAGGCGCATTGTTGAAAATGCGTTTGGAAGATTAAAGGCACGTTTTCGTATTTTACTGAAATAATTAGACTGTGACATAACTAACGTCAATGCTGTCATCCACACATGTTGCGTCGTATACAACATCTGTGAATAACTGACCGGCTGGTGTGATGCAAATTGGTTTGATGAGGCACGTACTCGAGAGAAGAGCGTCCTCGGCGATCCTGTTCAACTAGCAGGGAGGAGCCTTCGGATGTTGCAGGTCGGAACGCCCTGGTGTGTTACGTTGCGTCAAGCTGAACTTTGTTGAAATAAATACCCCCATCATACTCTTTTTTTCGCTTTTTTATGTGTGTGAAAATGCGCTCGCATAGCTCTTTATTGTTGCCACAGAAAAGTAAAGAGTCTTTCATTTTGCCTATTGTGAAATATTTTGCTGCTTGCGTGAAGTTAGTGTACTTTCTGTAGTGTCTTCAAAAATTTTGCTAATAAGTTGTGCTTCACCTAGAATGGAAGATCCAAGAGTCGGAATATAGAATAACTGTTGCAGAAGAGCAGACATATCTTTGTCATTTGTGCGACTTTTGTGAAGACAATATATGGAAATTTGCTGGAGGTGTCAGGACGCAAACATGTTCATTTCAGCAATAGTTTTACTTTGTATTGTGCGACAAGAAATGAAGGTAGAGACTGCAGGGTGTAGAAGTATTACAGTTATTCGCAGTTGACTACACATTGCCAATACAGCTAGCTAAATGGATGTTAATTGAGGTTGCAAAGGCGAGAAGTGCGTTAGCCTTCGTGTATTAGCAAGACATGTTACATGGGCTGGTTCGGGGCAGGGGAAAACAATATGTAGCATTAGCGTACGTTGTATTCATCACATTACAGCCTTGTATTGTAGTCCAATGCACCAGTTCCCCACGCATAGAGGTACATACATATTCAAACATAGGCGTTTTAGGCGAAATAGGACCGCGAACCGTCCTGCATTCAAATATGAATAACTACGAATACACAGTGGATGCAGAGCCCTCCGTAGGTACACTGTCACTTAGCTCCGTGACGTATGTGGCCACAACCTCACTGTCGTCTGGTGCGTAGTCAAATGACAGCAAAGAATAAAAAAAACGTAATATCAAAGTGCAAATGTTAAGAGGTTAACAACTGCACTTTGAAGCCGAGCGGAATAGCAACCACTGCACTGCGTATGTCCAATAAACAAAAAACACCTCACATAAAAGTGCGTCACATCACAGCTCGCTTGCGAGAAGCATCTTTGATTAGACATTCATGTCTCACAGCACCAAGAATAATGTATGGTTTGCTTTAAATGCAATTGGTGGTGGCCATGCTTCGGAAGGTCATGCTTCAGCATGACCTTGAATATAACCAAATGTAGCCTGTATTGCTCCTAGCAGGCTGTGATAGGTTACGTACAACAAATCGCAAAAAAAATGGATGGCGAATTTACAGTTACCGCTCTTCATCAGTTTTCACCGTGGTACTCTAGCAACATCACATGTAATCTGGTATAGCACACTGAAAAGCTTGCACGCTTATAATATACACAGTCAGCTTATGGTAATGCGCCATTAGTAGTTGCAGTGTACCAGTGAAAATAGCTGATTACCTCCAACCTTCCCTCAACAAGTTCGCTGTCATTGATTGGGAGTGATCTGAGGAAAGAATGAAGCTGCCAATAAAATGGCAATTCAATTCCCTTCGCACCTGATGTTGTGCCGCAAGGTCACAGCTTTATGCAAAGAAAGGTTTTTTAACGCATGGAATTCTGCAGCATAGAAATACACGTATCTGCAGCGTTGCTACGGTATCAAAGGTAAAAATGTGGGAAACAAGCTGCCAGCTGCACTTGAAAGGAGGGAAGCGCCGACCTGTCCCTCAAGCCAGGGACAGTAAATTCCCAAAACGAAGACAATTGCGCAGGGATACAGGAAGAGCCCATTTACACTGAAACTTTTATACATGAGGCACTGAAGAACGAATCTATTGATCGTCTATTTTCGATATTTTCATTGCCCCCGAGAGAATCACTGAGGTGAGTGGTACATAGAATAAAAATACACAGCTAGGAATAAAGTTCACTACGGTGGCTATTTGGGCACTGGGCAATCTGTCAGTTCGTTTAAAAAACCGCGAACAGGACACGGACGAAAATGCACATAACCCAGCGTCTGTGAATGGGGGTTATGTGCCTTTTCATCCGTGTCCGCTCCGCGCTTTCTTAAAACGCAACTTTCGAAAAGGGAGAACGGGTCTGTATCTAATAAATGTGAGATGTTATATGTAGCACCGTGCGGCAACCGAGAAGCCGTACTCCAGAAACAACAGTGGCCGGTGCAGAACCAGGAATCAGCGTTTATTCTTTTGACGCGCTTTTTATAGGCAGCGGTTGCTTATCCGCTGTTGATATCAGTGCAGGTGATGACGAAGTGGTACGTCACGCACTTGACGTTATGTTATCACATTATATAGCTATCAGGCAGTCAGGTAAACTTTACCTGCAAGCAAATGTCACAATTCGTGAATGAAAGTTTACGCACATGAAGTACGCATGATCTTTCTACTTGCACGCGTGCCGCGAGCGCACTTTTAACTTCAGTCGGCTAAACGCGAGCCGATGATAAACCGTTGACTCCGCCCAGTGGCATTGAACATGCATAGATCAATTAGTAAAAATAATCACGCAAGGTCTAGAACAGTGCCATTTTGCCAAAACCTAGACCAGGAACGCTGCGTATCATTTCTTGTTTCCAACGTGTCGCTGTTAGCGCCGCACTCTTGAAACCGTGAGGCATACGGACAAACTCAAATAGGCCAAACGAAGCAGTGATTTCTGTCTTCGAAATGCTGCTGGGTTCGACGGAAATTTGGTGGTACATGCTCATCAAATCAATGTTGCTGTGTATTTTGGTTCCTGCAACACGAGCGCTGAAGTCATGTATTTGGGGAAGGGGATATTCATCTGGAGTAGTGAAGGCATTCAAATCTCGGTAATCACCACAAGGCCACCAGTAGCCACTTTCCAGCTTTGCAGCCAGATGGAGAGGTGAAGATCAATTGCTGGAGGAAGGACGAGTAACGCCGAGCTGAAGCATGTGTTCGAACTCACAGCGGGCGACTTCCTACCTCCGTCAAGCGAGGCTGCGTGGCCTCGCGGCGACAGGTGGGGTGGTGGTGGTGATATGATGCATCACTTTGTGTTTTACGGGCAGGACATCGTTCCGGGGCTCCTTTAGTTGCGGGTACTCAGCAAGTATCTTGTACGTTGACGCCGGCCGAAACGTACGGATACCCGATGACGTGAGGTTGGGTAGCAGGCCAAGTACATCGAGCGATGTGACGTTATTCTTTAGGCACCCATCGCAAACACTCACATCTAAGTTGAAATGTCTGAGGAGGTCAGCTTCCATTCTGGCAAAGCTCACGTCGGCGATCACAAACACCAATCTGTGCAAGCACCGGAGTCCGATGTTTAGCGTTGTTGACTGGAGCCCATACGACGCGATGGTAGTGTTGTTCACTGCGTGGAGCGTGGTTGTGGACTTGCTGCGTCGGCGATATGCGGCAGTGGTGGGTACGACAGACAGCTCGGCTCTGGTGTCGACGAGGAGATAGGTGCAGGTGATGGGGTTGACTACCAATAATAGGCGGGTTGTGCGAGGGCTGATGTCGCATGCCGCTGTTAGCGACTGGCTGGTGCTTTTCCCGTCCACGAACAGGAGGGCTAGGTGCAGCGACTTGATCGTCGGCGAAAGCGACAGAGGTACCAGCATAACTGCCGCGGCAAGTCTCTAGGCGCGCTGCGAGTATGTGAAGGCGAATGGGTGCGCTTAAGTTTGTCGCTAATGTTGCCACCCGTCGTCAGCTACTGCAGGGAACTGGTAAGGCGGTCGACTCTTTCCTCCAGGCGCAAGAGTCGGTCTCCTGGCTCTGAGACATTCGCAGCGGCGATAGGTAGCTGTGCCCCAAAGTACAGTCGCATATGCGGTCAGCAAGTCCAGCTAGCCGATCGAGAATCATCTCGTTGGAACGAGCCGCACCATGCGTGCGGACTGTGGGAGGCGCCGCAAGAACAGCACGCACATAATTGGAAGTTGCTCTCGCTTGCGAAGTGGCCTCCCAGCAACTGGCGCAACCGGTACAGGAGTTGTGCCGGTCGTCAGTATCCGAGTTTCTCGGAGAGGAGCTGTTGAAGCCTACTGTGTTGTGATGGCTCGAGGCGCTGTATGACCGTGCGTTTCAGGTCTTCGTATGCCATGGTCGGAGGCGTACCCACTGTTTGGTCGTCTATGGCATCAGCGATGTCGGAGGGTAGCGCGGTGACGACGTGCAGGTACCTTGCTGTCTGTGAAGTGATACGCCGGAATTGAAAACGGGACTCTACTTCCATAAACCAAACTCAAGAAGTCTTGGGTGAAATACTGGGAAGCTGAAGCTTTGCGGCGATGACAGGAGACGTAATCGTGGCGTCGTCTCTGTCAGCAGGAGTAGGAGCAGCGTCGTCCATGGCTAGTGTTCGGGAAAAAACATAAATGTCCTGGGTCGCCACTTGTTCGGAGCTCGGTATAGCGGAGGCAAGTAATACACTTTTTGACATGTTGAGAACGGAGAGTCGACTGCCTTGTTCAGGCGTAAAGGAAGTATATGGCGAGCGACAGTGGTGGGGCCCCTGTCGGACAGCCGCTTCGGTTCGAGTAGGGGGCAATGACCCCCACTGCGGTGACAACAAAGCGATGGACGGTCGCTACATGCCCAATGAAAGCGAAAAATATGGCGTTAACGTTAGAAGGCTAGAAAACTCACGTGAACAAGGGATGACATCCCGTTCCTGGCATTGGACCTGCTGCGGCTTGCACTGCGGATCTCCACCATGAACAGCCACGGCGTCTGTAGGGCGCCCTGGACCGCACCCAAAAAAACCTACACGGTCCCACTAGCAAAAGTGGGTTAAGGTCGATTAAGGTTTCTGAAAATTAGAACAAGGTTGATCAAGGTGTAATAAGGTAGAGTTTTAATTCAGGGTGATAACTTAGACACGAGGTATGTGTATTTCTTGTATTGCTTTCGCATTGAAATGACGTAAGAATACTGAAGTGACTGTCAACTTTATTATTTAACCGATTTGAGCCCGTTTGAATTCCATCAAAACTGTACGCGATGTTGTAATATTGTGGTTAGGTCTTTCAACTAGCACGAAAGTCTACTAAGTACACCTGCGACGTGCGCTTCTTTTACATTACTTTTATTGCCACCTTGCAGCGGATGTGATTGTGTTGAATATCATCTCGTGTACATGCATCAACTAACATAAAGAACCCTTATGTTGCTGAACAGAGTTCACAAAACTATTTATTGGACTTTTTTTAAAGACATTGTGAGTATTGAATATCCGATTCGATGCTTGACCGTCGTTTTTCTGCAATATTCTTGTGAGAATCGATTAGAAAATTTCACCATTGCAACGCCCCCATGAATTTCTGCTGCAGGCCTGAGGCAAGGAACCCATTCCCTTCACCTTCTGAGAAATCCTTCGCATGTGCCATGCGGGCCACTCAATAGCACTCTGCGGCGTGTTGGCATGATCTAGAGGACAAGGTAAAGTTTCCTTTGCAGAACTGGTACGCGAACTTTTATAAACTTTTATTTCTCCGAACAGGAGCTAAATAGGAACGGATTCCGAGCGCGCTGAACCCGAACCGGACCAATATCTTTTTAATTACACCCTAGAGATAGGCAATATGCCAGACTGCAATAGACGTATGTCGAACTTGAGTAGTTCAAGCACGCTAGGCGATTATTTTCCATCGTCTCATTTCTAAGAGGCCGCCAATTGAAATTAACACCTTTATTAGCGCAAGCTTTATTATCAGACCACGTGAACAGGACATCCATTCGTCATCTACAGTGTCTGTGTGTGTGCAGCACCTTAGTATCCACTCAGCGCTACATATATTTAAATTACACAGTGCAATCTACGAGGTGCCTACCCATGCTCTTTGTGACATCTTCCCGGTTTATAAAGAAATGCTAGGCGTATTTGTGCATATTGCAAACAAGGGGAGTGCAGTGGCCTCAAAACATAGAATTCAGTTTTCTTTATGATTCCCTTATTTTGGCGAGTGTTTGTTCCCGCTTGGTCCAAAAAAATGTGGACATGACATTATTAACTAGCTGGTTTGGGTAGTGGCATGTGGTGATCAAGCATATTTTTTCATGAAACATGAAATGGCTTCCTGCAATTTTATCTGCTTGGTTGCACCCTATTTCTAATTGCGCTGGCTGGCCGTGATAGCTTTGCTGTGCTAGGTCATAGGGTCACGCATCTTTTGCTATCTAAGACGTACTCTTCCAAACCTCCTCTAAGAAGGGACCGAAATCGACATGAAAATTATATCTCAGACAGGTCTGGTAGGAGTACCAAATAAATTTAGATGCACTTTAGTAATGCTGTGTAACGCAATATTGTTAATCACCACATGTTTACTTTTAAGCTTCTGTTAGCTACGGCTTTTGAAAACAAATAAAAATATTTAAACTACCGCGTGAAGCGTGCGGGAACTTGAATAGGGAACTAACTTCAAATAAAAAAAATTCGTTGGCCACTTTTACATATTTCTGGTAAAGTCTTCTTAGAGACTGATGTGTTGTGAATTTTCAGAATTTACATGAGATTCACCAACATCGTTTATTTTAGAGAAGTTTGCTGGATAACTTCAGAAGATGGTTTCACAGTTCAGGGTCACTTGCTCGCTTGGTAGAGCTCCTTGTGTCAGGCCACGTTTCTGTGCATTGCAATGCGCTGACTGAAAAATACAAAAAAGCAAGTACTTTCGGACATGCCTTAAAATTCTAGAACTTTCAGTTTAATTTGGGTTCCGCCACACCGCTAAAATAGCTACCCACGGTGCTACTCTTAGCACTCCAAAATTGTATGTTCCGTTTACGGCCCGATTGTTAAAGGGGCGCTGAAACACGTTGACTCATAATCGAATGGCCCCACAATGAAAGGACGTCGTCATGCCGCAAAAATTTTTCGAATTCTTCAACAATAAGTGGAGTTACCGCATTGATATCCGGCTTTCTCTCTCTCTTTTCGCTAGCGCGCTGGAAGCTACACACCTGAGAAGCCTAGAGAAAAATCCCGTCCAAAAGTGTCTCGGCAGCGAAAGGATTCTTCGCGGCACCCCGTGGCGGCCGCAGTAGACAAGCGGCCGCAGTTGATACGCGGCATCAGCAAGCAGCACAGTAATATTTGGCTCACAGCAGCCTCTACGACAGATCGGCAACGTTTTCCTACTATGTTCAAAAAAGCTCATCAGCCCTTCCACTCTGTGAAGAAGGACGAGCAGCGAAGCTGTGGTGTGTTTTATCTGAATCGACACATATGTGTATCTATAGGTATTACCCTCAACACGCGTCTGGCGCATACCAGAGCTCCGTAGAAAGTGCCGATAGGGTCACCTAGGCGACTATGACGTAACGAAAACGCACAACGCGAACTGGTGGTAACAGTGTTCATAGGACGCATGTGGCCGTTAAACCGAGCCGCGACGCGAGCGACGATATGCGTTGACTGGGGCGTAGTAAAATGAGTGCACGAAACAAAGCAGGTTTCTTTGTAATTTGCAGTTAAGCATACCATCTAGCTAATTAGCTGAATGAAAACTTGGAAGGACTACAGTTTTGTTCTAGCGGAAAAACATCGGGCTTTCCGTTTCCCTCCCGTACAATTCCATGTATTCACAGCAGACAGGAATTCCACAATATTTACAACTTCACTGTGAACTACCTGAATTTGAGAAGTAGATCACACTCGGCGTAGTATTAGAGCGGCCTTAGCTGGTAATTGTCATATAATTTGTTTCGAGATAATTTTAACAAAGCAAAAGTTACAGCCGTTTTCTCTAACCATACTCCCTCCGTAGACAGCCATGTATTGACAGCAGACGGGAATTCTATAACGTGTACAGTTTTATTGTCAGCTAACTACTTAGGACAAGCTAATGAAATTCGGCGTAATGATAGAGTCGTCTTAGCGGCCTATTTCAGTATTATTTTTTTCAACGATATCTGCATTAGACTGAGAAGTACAGAACGTTCGCGAGGTACTTGAGACGAACATTTCTTTCGTGTCGACGCGACGCCTAGTTGGACGGACATTCACCACTGCCGTAGGGTGCCTTTGTACAGTTTCACTGTAAAAGTGCTTCAGGGCCCCTTTATTGTTCGTCGCTTCTCTTAAAGGGGGCATGACACCCAATTTTCGATCATAATCTGCGTTGAAGAACACGTTGGCATAATTTTGGTGCATTTGATGCAGCAAGTAATTTGTAATGAAGTTTTTTATATTACACACGAACGGCATAACAATCGAGAAACACTGGCACGCTCGCAAGCCGTGACATCATAGGCTGTATGCTTGTCGAGCGAGCATTTATATTGCGGTGCAGAATCCGTGTTTCAACTTGTTCTTGTTCCCTAGTGAAATGGCGCAACCCATTCTGGCGGATCGGCAATGAATCGAGTGTTGAAGGAACTCTTAGCATTTAAAGATATAAATTAGGCTGAAATGAAATAAGTATCTTGCAAATGGATTTAAAGTGTCTACTGTTAGAGGTATGACTAATCAGTTGTCTTGATATTTTGTGAATTTTGTTAACATTATGAGTATTTAGAATTCTAACATAACACGCAACTCGTTTTCTTCCACGCAGAAAGATGCAGAAGGCTTCATAAGCGTTCCTGTGGCTGTAAACCAGTACGGTAGCCCCTAAGGGAAGAGTTACGGGAAGAGACAAATTCAAGCCAAGCTTTTGGAAGTGTTCTTGTAAAAAAATTTTCAGTTGAATAATGAAACGGTAGCATGTCAAAAAGAACCGTTCCAGAGATTCACCCTCATTGCATAAAGGGCACAACGGCGATATAGCCAGACCAGACCTGTGCAGTTAAAACTTCAGTGGTGGGGCTCGGCACCCTAGTCTTGTAATCGTTGCTTCAATTTTTATACAGGAGCAGCATTTGTTGTTCCAAGGAAAATTGAGATGCGGGAAATCAGATGTTGCCAACTGCAAACACATGCGGGAAACTTTTGCTTGGTCCAGCTTGCCATTCGAATTGGTCAACTTGCAGGGGCTGGAACAATGCCACCGCGGCGCCTATGTAGCCCTGTTGGGTGTCAAGCGAACGGAGTGTTCCGCATTGTACTTCAGGTTCCCCAAGGAGCCCGTCAAGAGCAAGGCTTCGGAGATGAATGTGGGCAGGAAGGACTGCCGCTCATCTGACGCTTTCGTTTATTTCTCGGTACATTTCACGCTAGACGGCGACCATTCACGCCTGCTCGCCGACCCTGGAAAGCCCGTGAGCAAGCTGAGGCCGACCGTGTTCGCGCACCGACCCATCCGGTAGGCAGCATGCGCGGGCCAAACGTTAGCCTTGCCGTTCTTTATTTCGATATCGGGTGCAATAAAGAAAGTTCAAGTAATGGTTTAGCCTAAGCGTACATCGCGCAAAATTCTTGCGGTGCAGGTGCATCTGCGCGAGCACTTGTTTACATATGCCGCACGAAACTATAGAGGAAAAAAAAAGAAAGACTTGGTGGGAACGCGCGGCAGCTTAACAACATCGTACTTTTGTTGAGTACGGATCCGAGAGAAATGCACGCAAGCAAACGATATGCGCGTGTAACAATTTGCATTGGGCGAAGTAGCACCAGAGTTTGTCTTCCGTGAACGGCTAGCTGAGTAATCCTGCACGCATGAAATAAGAGTGCGGAAAAGTATCAGCAACATTTCGCGCAGCACCAATGTCGCGCTCTAATGTTGACTACGTTGACAAAGCTGTCTTTGTCCGTAGCCTTCAAGATGTGCATGCGCCGACTTTGTGCATAGATGGCGCGCGCATATCTCCGAGGGCATGTTTCGTTGCTGTGCTGCTGGCGATCAGGTCGAATTGAAGTAGTATCGAAGTCAAGAGATCGAAGTCAAGTAGCGCCATCGCTGCTTTTGCTGCTCAGATTCGTCGTTTGCTTGATCGCGCGAAGTTGGCGTCGTAGAAGACATGGCACGCGATATCTGGAGCGAATACGGCAACAAACGGCAGCTATGCTCCGCCCTCACGTGGTTCGGTGGCTGATTTTATAGCAGGTGATGGCTCGGTCAGATGCAGCAGATGACGAAATATGGCGGTGGGAGCCGGAGGGCAGGGCTTATAGCCTTTGAGTTATTGCTCATATTCTGCGCAGAAATATGCTTTTACGGCCTGGTTTTCACACGTGAATATCCAAAATACACCCTCTACTACAACTTCTGGCAAGAAACCGCTAATTGTTGGTTCACCGTGTCATGGCCCCTTTAACTTATCGGTGAAGATTTACCACAATGCAACAAAACCAAAAATTGAAACAAATGAAACCACTTGTACAGAACATTAATGGGCCTTTGCTTATATAACTTTCCTTATAACGTCCTTTCGCCTTAAGAAAAAAAGAGTCAAAATACTTTCTTTTTTTTTTCTGCAGCAGGGGCGCATTTTTTTCAGCTGATGTGGTCGAAGCAATATTTGTTTAATTTGTTAATTCGTCATCGCCAGGTTGAATGAACGAAGTTTGGATGAATCTAAAAGCGCTCATTGCTCGGATGCACAATTATTTCCGAAAAGAAGAAAGAGTTTCTTTTTAACCTGAACGTCGAAACTGTTTTAAACTTCAGTGCAGTTATCGGTGTCAATTGCATTCAATTTTTTTATATGAATAACAATACCACGCAGTAGGCATGCAAAAATATCGTTTTACATGTGCAGAAACTCCTTCAAATTTTTTTTTAATTGTGGGGTTTTACGTGCCAAAACCACTTTCTGATTATGAGGCACGCCGTAGTGGGGGACTCCGGAAATTTCGACCACCTGGGGTTCTTTAACGTGCACTTAAATCTAAGTACACGGGTGTTTTCGCCCCCATCGAAATGCGGCCGCCGTGGCCGGGATTTGATCCCGCGACCTCGTGCTCAGCAGCCTAACACCATAGCCACATCCTTTAAATGCAACGACCAGAATAATGCGATAACCTTCAACTAGCATCTTTAACACATCGGGGCCAGGAATTTCTATCTTGCTACAAGTTGCATCTGTCCCGTTGATGCTGCTGTGGCGACACACTCCGAGCAAATTTCAGCGCACCCTCCGTCTTCTTATCATCTGGCCCAGCATAACACAGCTGCACGCTGGACTGCATAGTCGATAAAACATAGCGCCACCACCACGTCACCCGAAGTATGAGTCACCAACGGTGGCAATAAAAACAGGCTGCCTGGCTGAGAAAGACCACTTTCTACCATGCGCTACTGGGACGAACGCAGCGTTGGTATGCCCGTCACCTGCCATCGTTAGTCGAATAAAGAATCGCTACGTTTTTATGTTGGGATTCGTCCTTCGGTAGACAGGACATCCCACATCTGGTGACGCGGACAACGAACAACAACGCATCACCATGGACGAATAAGACGCCCTTCAACGACAGCTGGAACTTCTCAACAGACAGCTTCACACGCAGCAAGAGGTGATCCAGAAGCAAGAGCAACAGCTTCAGGAACGGCACGACTAGCTCAATGGTTCCGTGCAGCAGCATCCTGCCGGCTCCGCCGAGGACGTCACAACCCCGGCAGATGGCATCCCGCACGCTGCCCCGCACGGCGTCTGGCGTGTCGCTGTAAAGCTTCCGCCGTTTTGGGCCGACTCACCTGAGGTGTGGTTCGCCCAAGTTGAGACCCAGTTCTCCCTCGCGCACGCCACGCAAGACCGGACCCGCTACGACTATGTCGTCGCCCGCCTCGATGCCCGCTACGCCAACGAGGTCCGGGATGTCCTTGCCAACCGACCAACGGCCAACCTTTGCGAACACCTCAAGACTGAACTCATTCGCCGCCTGTCACTCTCGGAAGACCAGAAGGTGCGACAACTTCAGTCCGCAGAACTTGCCGAGAGCAAGCCTTCGCAGCTCCTCCGCCACATGCGTGCTCTCGCGGGCAACATAGAAGTCCAGGAGTCGTTACTGCGAACTCTTTGGCTGCAGGGACTTCCACCGCACGTCCTGGGAATTCTGCAGACTCATCTTACGCTACCTCTCGACGAACTTGCCGGGATCGCTGATCGTGTCATCGAGGTCTCCGTGCCGCCGTTCTCACCCACCGTTCAGGCTGTCGCCGCACCGCTGAACACCATCGAGATTGCGCTCCGTATAGAAGATATCAACCGACATCTCAGCTCCATTCAACGACGACTGGATCAACACTTGCCGACGCGCCACTCGCAAAGCCGTGGCCAGAACACTACCCCGTCACAGCAGCCTGGTGACGACGACCGATGCTACTACCATCGACGCTTCGGGGACAGAGCACGACAATGTCGACCACCTTGCTCCGCTATATATCAGGGAAACGCCAACGGCAGCTCGTAGCTACGGCTGCGAGCTGCCAACCTGGAGGCCGTCGCATCTTTGTCACCGACCAAATTACGAAGCAGCGGTTCCTTGTCGACAGCGGTTCCGACATTTGCTGCTACCCGCGAGCCCATCGGCAAGGTCCCCGTCCTTCTACGTCTTTCGAGCTCAGCGCGGTAAAGCGGTCCACAATCAAAACTTACGGCTCGCTCCGCCTGCACGTCCAGCTTAAGAACCTACGCCGTGACCTTCATTAGAATTTTGTCATCGCCGACGTCACCGAGCCAATCATCGGCTCAGACTTTTTGGCGCATTACAACCTCCTTCCGAACTGCCGCCACGACCGTCTCATCGATGCGACAACGGGACATTCCGCGCCAGGACAGCGAACGACTACCCACCAGCCAAGCATCAAGGTACTCAGTGTCGAACATAGTTCACCGTACCACGCCATCCTCGCCGAATTTCCCGGTTTGACGCGCCCCAGCGGGTTGCCACGTTATGTACAACACACCACTGTGCACTACATCCGGACCACCCCAGGCCCCCGGTTTTCTGTCGCGCCCGTCGCCTTGCCCCGGACCGCATGCGTATAGCCAAAGCAGAGTTCGAAGCCATGCTCCGGGAGGGAATCGCCCGCCCCTCCGGCGGCCCATGGGCCTCGCCAGTTCACCTCGTCCCGAAGAAGACCGAAGGCTGGCGGCCCTGTGGGGCTACCATGTCCTCAACGCCCGCACCATTCCAGACAGGTACCCCGTTCACCACATACAGGACTTCGCCCATTGTATTTCCGGCTGCCACGTTTTCTCCGTGCTAGACTTGGTCAAGGCCTACACACAGATACCCGTTAATCCGGACGACGTCCCGAAAACTGCAATCATTACTCCTTTCCGCTTGTTCGAGTTTCCCTTCATGAGCTTTGGCCTGAGGAACGCCGGACAAACCTTTCAACGCTTCATCGACGAAGTCGTCCGCGGCCTCGACTTCTGCTTCGTCAATCTTGACCACATATTGGTCTTTTCGCGCAACACCGACGAACACCACAGGCACCTTCGTCTGCTTTTCCAACGCCTCGATGACCACGGCCTACTCGTCAATGTCCCAAAGAGCACGCTCGGCGCTTCAGTCGTCAAGTTCCTCGGCCATGAAGTTTCATCAGAGGGAACTCGACCCTTACCTCAACGTATCTCAGACATGCAAAATTACACTCAACCAACCACCGCTAAAGACCTTCGCCGATTCCTCGGCATGCTGAACTTTTACAGGCGTTTCTTACCACACGCAGCCGAGTACCAGGCTCCCCTCCCTGATGCCTTGGCTGGTCTAAGAGGAAACCAACCCGTCACGTGGACACCGGCTTTAACGCAACTTTTCGAAAAATGCAAAGCTGCTCTTTGCACCGCCACACTTCTCTCCCATCCTGTGCCAGACGCTCCCTTGGGGCTCTTCACGGACGCCTCTAGCATGGCCGTAGGCGCCGCCCTGATGCAGTGCGTAGACGACACCTGGCATCGCTTGGCGTTCTTCTCCAAGAAACTCTCAGCTCGCAAAACGACCCCTTCTGCAGCCAGTCCCACCGACGAAACCACGACCCCCGCCCCGTCGAGTTCGCCAGCTTACTACAGAGAACTACTGGCGATATACGAAGCAGTTCAACACTTTCGCCACATTCTAGAAGCATAGCGCTGCACTATCTACACCGACCATAAACCTCTGACCTACGCCTTTTCTCAACGCCGCGACAAACTCCCGCCGGTCCAGCAGAACCAGCTCTCGTTCATTGCCCAGTTTACCACCGACATCCAACATGTCAGCGGGAAGGACAACGTGGTCGCCGACGCGCTTTCACGTGTGGCAGCTATTAGCCCTTCGCAGATAACAGCTGATTTCCTCGCCAAGGCTCAGACTACGGACGCCGAACTGCAGGAGCTTCTTAAGGGCGGGTCCTCGCTACAGCTGCAGCAAGTCCCCATACCTGAATCGACAACGACTATCTACTGCGACATATCAACAGCACGAAGCAGGCCTTACGTGCCCCTTTCCCATCGCCGTGGCCTCTTTAACCAGCTACAAAACCTCAGCCATCCCGGCATACGCGCCTCTGCACGCCTCGTGGCCGACCGCTATGTCTGGCCCTCCATGCAGCGGGATTGCCGCACCTGGGCGCGCTCCTGCATTCAATGCCAGCGCGCTAAAGTCACCAGGCATGTCACTTCACCACTCGGCGCATTCCCCCAGACCTCTGGTCGGTTTCAACACGTCCACCTTGATATCATAGGGCCCTTGCCTCCAGCTGGACGCTATCGCTACTGCCTCAGCGCCATCGATCGGTACGCCCGATGGCCTGAGGCATGGCCCCTCGAGGGAGTCACTGCAGAAGACGTCGCCTCGGCCTTCTTCGCCGGCTGGATTGTCCGCTTCGGGCCCCCTCACCGCGTCACCACCGAAGAAGGACGACAGTTCGAATCGCACCTTTTCCGACTGCTCGGGCTGACCATCGGGTTCGAACGCTTGCGGACGACCAGCTACCACCCATGCGCCAATGGAATGATCGAGCGTTTCCACCGACAGTTCAAAGCAGCCATCATGTGCCACCCGGACTCAACCTGGCCAGAAGCCATCCCAGCCGTCACCATAGGTCTTCGCGCCACCTTCAAGCCCGACATTCAGGCGACACCCGCAGAGCTCGTCTATGGGGAACCCCTCCGTCTCCCAGGCGAATTTCTTGCTGCACCGCCATCCACCACCGCAACGTCAGATTCTACCGATTTCATCGCCCGGCTCCGACGCACCATCGCTGCCCTCCGCGCGTCACCTACAGCTCACCATTGTAAGACCACCCCCTTCGTCTTCAAGGATCTGGCAACGTGTTCGCACACTTTTCTCCGTGACGACACCGTCCGCCGGCCTTTACAGCGGACCCTGCCCAGTTCTCCGTCGCGACGACAAAACCTTCACCCTGCCCATTAAAGGGAACGCCGTCCGCGCCTCTATCGACCGGCTGAAGCCGGCCTACACCGATTCCGCCGAACCAGGGAATACCAGTGCATCCACAGACGTCCATCCACGACCGCCGACATCACAGCCTGCTTCTCTCACTAAACGCAGCGGACGTCGGGTACGCTGCCCAGATTTTTAGAAGCCCTGACGGCTCTCCACTCCGCGGGGGGGGGGGGGGGGTGAGTGATGTGGCGACACACTCTGCGCATATTTCTGCGCACCCTCCGTCTTATCATCTGGCCCAGCATAACACAGCTGCACGCTGGACTGCATGGTCGATAAAACATAGCGCCACCGCCACGTCACCCGAGGTATGCGTCACCGACGGTGGCTATAAAAACAGGCTGCCTGGTTGAGAAAGACCGCTTTCTACCTTCCACTACTGGGACGAACGGAGCGTTGGTATGCCCGTCCACTGCCATCGTTAGTCGAATAAAGAATCGTTACATTTTTATGTTGGGATTCGTCCTTCGGCAGACAGGACATCCCACGCCGCTATCAGGCATATCGACGATTGTACCCGCAACTGCAGTGCCCAGGACCCTCAAGCCGTGATTCCGATGTTTCGTGGTCGCTGATTATTCTCGTTGCGCCATATAGCGCTTTTGGATGAGAAGTTTCGGAATCACACATTGCACTGCGCAGACTCGTGGACGCATGCGCAGACTCGTGGAGAGGAGGGTTACTTTGGTTGTATTGTGTTTTTCGTTGCTCCCCTGCTTAACAGGATTTATGCTTGAGACAGGCAAAAGAATAAAAAATGAACACGATGGATTTCCATAACTATAGTTTCTGAACTCCAATTGTGAACTTTGTTTTTGTAAGCCTCCGTTGTTTGTCGTTTCCCCACTTTTCTTCCACCAGTCTTCCAATCGCCTCTTAGTAATCTCTCTTGTCGGCATGTTGGCTTACCCTTATTCTCGCTGAACCCAAGGGTTTCAAGAAGGCCAGAGGTGCCTAAATCAACCGCTGGTCAGATATCCTCACATTCTTATAAAACATGCTCCACCATTTCTCTGGCTTTACCCCAGCAAGCCCACTCTTCACCTTCCTTGTTGTATTTCGCTTTTAAGCTCGTGCTTTAAGGCATCTCGATCTGGCTTGCAAAAGTAAAGAGCTTCCCTTTGAGTTATGACAAACTGTCCGTTTCTTGATTTCGTTTCTTTCCCTCTTAAATAGTTACTTATAGCAGGCTCCATTTCCTGGTGCCGGCCCTTCTTGCTAGCGCAAGAAGTGCTGGCAGCCACGTGCTTCTGTTATCGTGTTTCAGTTGCTAGGCACTAATTGTTGGCCGCAAACTGGCAACATAACGTTTGTTTCTTTCACGGCAGGGCGGAATCAATCGTCGATAAATGCCATACCAATCTGGCTCGATTGCCGAAAATGCACCGTGTGACAGCCCTATAGGATACGCGTATAAGATAGCATTCTGACAGGGTGAAAGGGATCACACCAATTCCTTGCCCCCTGTCGAGCTCTTTTCCTCTCCCGCTAGGTCCCGTGGCCCATTGTTAGCGAAGTCCGACAATGACGGCACAATTTCCGCGTAAACAGATTCGCTGTAAAATCACGCTCCTTTCAGGAAGTAGAGGGTGTCGTCTGTACGAGGCGAGGAATAGGCGTTCTTACGTGCGATCTTGCTCAGCCAGCAGTAGTCAATGGAGAACCTAATTTAGCCGTCCTTTTTCTTTACCAGAACAACCGGTGAGGCCCATCGGCTGTTATAGGGCTATATGACACCGTGTTGAAGCACCTCGTCTACTTGTTTCACGGTGATGCGCAATACGTAGCTAAAACGCGATATAGGCGCTGACGCAAAGAAGCGTCGAGACCGG
This sequence comes from Dermacentor variabilis, assembly GCF_050947875.1. Taxonomy (NCBI): domain Eukaryota; kingdom Metazoa; phylum Arthropoda; class Arachnida; order Ixodida; family Ixodidae; genus Dermacentor; species Dermacentor variabilis. The sequence goes on along the minus strand of NW_027460291.1, from coordinate 23,329,687 downwards.
TGTCGATATGGTGAGCGACGGCTCAATTACGGCCCAAAGAAGGTTGCAGCTGATCAAAGCTAGCACGGAAGCGTTCAAGCAAGGAGATGATCTGGGCGCGTTCCTGCAACGTAAGATGAGCGTAGACAAAAAAAAAGTTATGGTGTTTTACGAGCCAAAACCACTTTCTGATTATGAGGCACTCCGTAGTGGGCGTGCGGCGTAAATTTAGACCACCTGGGTTCTTTAACATGCACATAAATTTAAGTACCATGGGTGCTTCCGCATTTCGCCCCCATCGAAATGCGGCCGCCGTGGCCGGGATTCGACCCCACGACCTCGTGCTTAGCAGCCCAACACCGTAGCCACTAAACAACCAGGGCGGGTGCCGCATGGAGAAGGGGCCTCGCTCAAGGAAGGCGGAGAAGGTTGAGCAGAAGCTTCAATGACGTCAGTTTCAAAACAAGTCGGGTTGTGAGGAAAGTCGTGTACAGAGACCGGATCAAGTACATCAACACTGCCAAGCAACTCACCACGGGGTAAACTGAACGGACATGAAAACGGATTGGAAACATACATGACACTGCCAGTATCTTTAATTGTCAGTACGGCGAAATGAACTAGACAGCACTTGCGACAGAGATTGGTTGCACAAGGCGCAAAAAGAACAGTTAACTAAGGGGGGATGTCACAGGAAACTGGCACGAAAGCGGATGGGAAAGTGAGAATCACGCTATCGGCGGCCGCAAGCACTTTCGCAAGCAGAGGTGGCGAGTCGACAAAAAAATTCACCGACGATTACGATACTCGCTAATGCGAAATGTTAGCGTAGCTCTACACGTGTTTTCATTTGCTCATATACTGGTGAGCGCGGGCAGTCTGTCTCGTGCGGCACGTTGCAAACAGAGCAAAGTAGCAGCTACCGCAGACAGAGCTCCGCTCTTGCAGCGCTTTGTTTCCATATAATGTATCGGTGGCGTTACTGCCCAACTGACGACGCGCGCTACTCCGGTGCCATCTCGTAGCCATCGTCGCCGCAGAATCCCCATCTTGCGCGGCACTACGCTCTTCTTCTTACGCTTTCCTCCTCGCACTCTCTTCTCATTCGCGCTGCGCTCCACGCTCACTCCTTGATCCTACGCTGTTCTCGTTCGCTCGACTACGCCGAGGTACGCCGACGCCGACGTTTGCCACAGGAACGGGAGCTTGAGAGCTGTGCTCTAAAGCAGTCACATAACGCCGTGAATTCGATTTCAGCGCTCGAACAGTTGATGACGGCATGATGAGTCCAGAGGAAGTCCCTGCCAAACAACTTCGTGGGAGCATTTCAGCAGTACCACAAACTGGAGGTTGTAGTGGTTGCCCAGAATAACGAGCGGCGCTGTGCACGCCGCAAGAGGTCGGATTGGTTTCGCGCTCGCACTGATTAAGACAGAGTCATGAGAGGACGTCGTAACTTTTCAGAATTCACGGCAAAGTTGTTAACTCATAACAGACACTGTGGCTTCCGTGTCGACAAGAACTAGAACGGGAACACCTTTGACAGAGACGACAACGACATTAAAGCGGGCAAAGCTTAATTTTCAAGGTTCCTGTGCGGCGCAGTTCTTACCCCCGGAAGTGCGGCTCCCAGCTTTCCTCTGGCACATGTTGAGGCCGCCACAGAATTGGCGGAAGAGAACCGCGACGTGGTGAAGGCGATCGGGATATATTGAAGTTTTGGTGTGTCGAAGAGAAGGAGTTTACAGGCGGGCCAGATCAAACACTACGTAGCATCTGCGCAAAATCAAAAGTGTTTGGACTTGATAGAAAGCCATTCCGGCACCATAACCGCCATACGTGGCCAAGGGAGCCACACGATCGAGAAGCATGTGGGGTGTTTGTCAACAGTGCACTACGGGTTTTGAAGACGCGGTGCCGATCAGCCTGCTGCATCGGTTGTGTGTGCTGTGTGAGCGCACGCAGGAGTTCGCGATAGGCCAACGGCGAGGAGTGACCATGGCCTAGGCGTAAATGAGCGGAGCAACCACGGGTAACGTAGGGGCTGCGGGTAGCACCTTGAAAACCTGCTCGTGAACGACGCGTGGTATGGAGGAAGTTAGCGTATGTCGGGCAAGATCAACGGTACCAGGCAGAAGGGAGAGCTGCAGCGCAACCTCCTCGCGCACAAACTGCTTTATCTCGCAAAGTAGCGAAGAGTGATCCCCCGCAAGACGAGCAGGTGTTCATGCTGAAATTGTTCCCGTGGATGAGCAGGTGCGGCGAGTGGACTCGCGTTGCCTTCACATCTCCTCATAGCTTTGAGATAGTTGAATGACATCGGTTACCGTTTGCGGGCTCTCGGCCAGAAGCATCTGTAATGCATCGTCAGGGACATCCTTCAAGATGCGTTTATTCTTGTCGGCGTCCATGATAGATGGGTTAACACGCTTGCAGAGGTTAACCACATCCTCAATACGGCTCGGGTACGCTTATCCACGCTGCTGAGCTCGTCTTCGCAAGGGCTCTTCGGCACGCAAATTGCGAATGACCGGACGGCCTAAGAGTTCCGCGAATAACGTTTTAAAGGCTGACCAGGAGGTATACCAGTCTTTTTGTTATGAAACCAGAGATTGCCGGCGTCAATGAAATGAAAGATGACATTGTTGAGCTTCTTTGTGTTGTCCCAGTTGTGCTTACTTACCCGGTCGTATGACACAAGCCAGTGTTCGAAGTCCTGGTCGTCTGTACAGAAGATAAAAACAAAGTCACGTTGCGGAAGGGTACCGGATCAGCCCACAGTCGGAGGCTGGGAAACCACAACCTGCACTTCGTCCGTGGCCGTGATAGAATCTGGAGGAAAGGTATGGCTGCGGAGTTTCAGAGTTCGATCGATCTCGCAACCTCCACCGAATAGAATAGAGCGTTTGGTATGAGCACTCTTCTTCGCTACTAAAGGCAGACGCAGCAAGTTAACTAGTAATGGCGGATTCAGCGCAAAGTTTGCAGTGCTGAGTTGTTTCTGCGTGAGCAGCGCACTCTGCTTCTGCAATTAGTGCTGGTCTCCATCATCAGAATAACTTTAAGTGTAGTAAATGATAAAGTAAAGGGAAATAGAAGCAGACAGAACATAAACTTGCCGCCGGTGGAAGGCGAACCCAGAATCTTCGCATTAAGGCAAGCGGTGACCGTGCTAGCGTTGCCGAACACTCCCAGGGTTATACAGGGTGCTTCCGCTAAATTTAGTAAGACCTTAAAAATATGCCGATGCACCCTAAGACGATGCGACCAAATGCATGTTGCTCACTTTTGTATGTAGTGTGTTGCGCTATTTTTGTATTTTGCTTAATTAGATAATTATACACGATTAGTTAACCACCTTCTGAAGCAACGAGGTTAGGCAAAAAACTCAAATTGGAAAGTTGTAGAGTGCTTTGCAAAACGTCCGATTAGGCAGTTTCTAATGTTCTATCTAATATGTATTAGTGTTTTTGAGCTTGCTGCGGATGCCCGTGCAATAAAAAAAATGCCACGTGACATACCCGCTTGCGCGCCTTGATTGCAGTGCTCCCAAACTGTCCGCGTACAAACGAACATAGCAGCTAGCAGGGCGTGCTGCCGGTTGAAAGGCGACAGGGCAGTGACGAAGGCGTTGGCCGTGCGATTTACGCCAGCGATGTGCTTCCCTCGCGATGGTTTATCCGGCTATATGCTATGTTCGTTGGTGCGTGGAACGCTTGGGAGCAGTGCAATCATGATGCGCAAGTAGGCTTGTCACGTGGTGTTTTGTGTATTTCGCGGGCATCCGCAGTAAGCTGGAAAACATTAATACTTGAAGATAAAAAGATAGAAACTGTTTATTCGGACGTTTTGGAAGCCGCTCTGCAAATTCCTCATTTTAATTCTTTTTCTGAGCTTCGTTGCTTCAGAAGTTGGTTAATTAATCTTGACTAATTACCTAAGTAAGCAAAATGAAGAAAACAATAATTTTAATTATGGAGGTTTTTACGTGCCAAAACCACTTTCTGATTATGAGGCACGCCGTAGTGGAGGACTCCGGAAATTCCGACCACCTGGGGTTCTTTAACGTGCACCTAAATCTAAGTACACGGGTGTTTTCGCCCCCATTGAAATGCGGCCGCCGTGGCCAGGATTCGTTCCGGCGACCTCGTCCTCCACTACGGCGTGCCTCATAATCAGAAAGTGGTTTTGGGGCGGAAAACCCCATAATGTAATGAATTTTAATCTCTCGCCAAGGTTAGCTGAACCCTCTATACACATAAATACACTAGTACGAGGGCGTCGGAACAGCTGCCGCCCCCTGGTGGTGGTGCACCGCGCGCGTAGTGGAAATAATGCGAGTTCGGCGTCCACCGGCGGCAGGTTGTTTTTCCATCCACTTCCTTATAATTTATCATTTAATACATTTCAGATGAAATTACAGATAACTTCAATGCATTACTTCATTATCTGTTGGCTTCCCGTGGTTGTGATTAGCCTATTATGTAATCATTTATTCGGCGTCGAAAGCAGCATACACCAGCACTATGCTAGACATAGCTGCAGTCTACCTTTAGCTCTAGTTAGCTCTGTTGGTAACTGTCTATGGGCAATTTTAAGCCACTTCTGAACTCAGTAAATACCTATTACTTGAGACAAATTGTGACCCTAACGACAGATGTCAAAATGAAAATTTCCAGCAATTGCAAGACTTGAATGGCCAAACGAGTGCCCAACTGAGGAAAAAGCTGATCTGCTGCCTGCCGTATATGACATCAAGGCGGCACATAAATCACTTGTAGAAAAGTTTGCCCCCCGTGGGGGAAAGGTTACGCAGAGTTGAGGCGAGATCTGGTGTCATTGAAAGCATAGAAAATGCAGTTCATGTCGGGCAAGAATCGATATCCGATGTAACGTGGCAGAACAACGATATTCATTTTCTCTTCAACGAACTCACGCCGTAACAACGTCGTTTTTCTTTGCTTGCATGCGTGCGGCGGACAAAACGAATTATGGAAGATAACTGAGAATATTATTAGCCTACATACAACAAACACGGCACCTTGACAGGAATTTAACCACAGATGCAACACAGCGGGCGTGCCATTTGGGTGTATCATACCAGAAAAATAAGTGTAGACTGCTTATGTTCCGGTTCTGCACCTTCAATACTCTACAAAATATGATTTTTCAACGTTCGAAACTCAATTCAACTAAAATGTATCTGTAGCTCAAGAACCTACGCTTGTTACTCCTCAGGCTCGCAAAAAGTTCATTGGATGGACGGACAGACGGACGACAGATGGAGGGTCGGACGGACGGACGGACGGACGGACGGACGGACGGACAGACAGACAGACAGACAGACAGACAGACAGACAGACAGACAGCATGTTTATTGTTGTCAGTTTGAATACAATAATAATCAGGCCTACCAAATCCTCAAAGGGCTTGAGTGGCAGCGACTGGCAGACAGCGAAAAATGACAGAAACATACAAAAATAAAATGCAGACGTTCTAGAAAATCTGGAAAAATGGCTTCAATAGCATATAAAATCAACAACATTAAAAAAATGAGCACAGGGACGAAACAGCTAGACAATCAGAAGGAATGACAGAATTTGGGAATGAACTCAATAAAACGAGATGAGAACAGTTGTGGGGCAGCAAGTGACGTAGAGATGTATCGCATAACTTTTTTTTCAGATAGTATTTATATTTAATGTGCAACACACTAAGTGGTAGGCTATTGAACCAAAAAGATACATAGTATTGACGTGTGCGTTTTCCATAAAGGGTTGAGGAGCGAGGAATGCTATAGCGATATTTTCGCCTCAAATCACGTGGTGGAACATGTGGAATAGTGAACTGACTGTACCAAAAATGATTTAATATAACAGTTTCTGTTAACAGAGCGTTAAAGTTTGGAAGCATTAGTCTTCTAAAAGTATCTATGTCATTGACAATGGATAGGTCGTAGGCAGTATTCTATAGAATGGAACGCAGAACTTAATTCACTCTTTGTTGCCAACGAGCCGTGTAGTGACCATAAACAGTGATACCATATCGAAGCGCACTATACACCAAGCCATGTACAACACATTTGCGGGCGGGAAAAGGCTTAAATATCTAATGTTATATAGTACACAAGACACGGCACGAAGTTATTTGCATACAAAAGAAAGGTGTGAGTTCCACCAGAATCACAGTCACAGATCAGGCGAAGATATTTAACCAATTGCGCATAATTTACTGGTTCACAGCTGCGCTGAAAACAAGCGGAAGTATGCAAATAAAAAGGGTAACTGAATTCAACTTCTTTTAAAGGGTTATGAAAGCATATTAGTTGCGTTTTAGACGTATTAACATTACCACGGTTAGAATTAAACCAGTCCAAGGCTTTAATAGCTGCCTTCTGTAATGCTATAGGTGCATCTATGTATTTTTTGTCCGCGAAACAATAACAGTGTCGTCAGCATATTAGACTAATAAAACAGGCAGAATGTGAAGAAGATCATTAACATATAAGGTAAATAACAGAGAATTCAACATGCAACATCGCGGGACGCCATATTTATTTACCGTGAAATTGCTATGAAGTCCTGAAATCAACACATACTGACACCTATCACATAAATAGTTACTAAGCAACTGCAAAAATAAACCGCGAAACCCCAGTAGTATGCTAATTTATGGAGCAAAAGAATGTGGGAGATGCCATAGAAGGCATTGCTTACGTCAAGAGAAAATGAGCACACGACTTGGTTGTTATCAAAAGCTGAATTTATCATTTCGGAGAATTCTTCAAGAAGGCGTGTTGCTCTTTTTCCTGGTATGAAGCCGTACTTGGTCATTACATGAGAGGATTAAAATTAGACTATAATTAGTCATGACATTCACGGAGCCTCCCTTATACAAAGGTCTAACTTGATCATTTTTCATTGAAGTCGGTATTATACCACTAGAGATTATCCTGTTCAGAATAGCTAGAAGGACGAATTGAATCGATTCAAAATTTATGCACAAGGGTAAATCCGTGATGCCACCATGACCGTGAGATTTGTTACGTTTAGGATTAAACAGAATAAACCTTGGATCACTTTCCGTTAAATAAGGGAGGAAAGCAGATTCCATCACAGTGGGAGGTATAGGACCGTCGGAAGGCGGAGTCTGAGGCGCACCAGACAGAAGAGAAAACACGTTGTTAAAACTACATTTGCCAAGGCATTACATGAGTCGCATGTTTCCAGCTTTGATCTGACAGGCAGTTCGTAAAATATACGTGCTAGAAAGTAAGCTTTCCCGAATTTTCAAGGTTTCCGGATTGTTTAAATATCACCTGTGGGAAATAGCATAATTTGCCAGATAGCATAACATTTAATAATTAAAAACAGTTCACTAATAAACTTTGAATTAAGTATTTTTACGGTAGATACTGCAATTTACGAATTCGAGCCGCTGAGTTTGCAGAAGGTTCCACATGATATGAATCTTTAGGATCACATCAGTTTCATGATATTATTTACTAACGTCTGGCACAAAATACATGGGCGTTCCATTTACATTTTTACTTCAATGCATAAAATATCTTTTTGATGAAAAAGCAAGGGAACAACATTCCATTTTTACTGCGAGTATGATGGCTCATGTTGCGAAATTGGTGTCATTGTGCAAATTTATTTCAAGTGGATCAACCTTGGAAACTCACCGGCTAAATTCGTAAATTGCAATATATGCCGCAAAGTAATAATTCAATCATGCATTTCGATTTCTTATGCAGTTGATGTACGTGCCCTTTAACAATTCAGTTAAATGACAACAAGTATAGTATATATGGAACAGGTGATATTTTAAAATTGTCAATGGTATATAAAAAACGACGCTAGATCCACAAAGTCATCCCGTATTTCGCATGAGCGTACGTTCTCTCATTTTTGTCGTCATTGTATATCTAATTATTCTCGTGATCTCGCAGCTGAACAGCGCGCTAGAAGGACGTTGATTTAACGGAAGTGCCGTCTAGAACAGCGTGAGTCTACCGATCCCGATTTCGGGCTTGGCGGTTAGCGACGACTTCGGGATAGGTAGGCTCACGCTGTTCTAGACAACGCTTCTGGGGCATCTAGGGCTTAGCTGATCGATCAGCTGGAAGATCACGAAAAGTATCCGCTCCGTCCATACTACTTCACAGCGATTAAGCACCGACTGTTCTTTCCAAGCACCGAACTTATTACGTGTCTCTCTCAGCGCCGAGTTATGTCGGGCGCTAAGGCCATCTACTCCACTGAAAGCTTAGACCCGCAAGAGCAGCGACGGCTTATCCAGCGGGCACACGGAATGGGGCGAGCCAACGGGGCCCTGAACTCCACCCTACGAGGAAGACGCCCCACCTCAGCAGAAATAATTTTTTGCCCCCTCACTGTTTTACATATATCTATTCACTTTCCACAAAATAAGGTATCAACCAGACGTTTTCCTGCCCAACAACCTATCCTCTTTTCCCTCTCTTGTAGTGACGACACCCATCGTGTACAACCGGCGAAACTGGCAAGGGAGGGAAATAGCCTAATCAAATTTAACGAAAATGTTAGGGGGTTTCTGGCAACTGAAATTGGACGCTCGTTCACTAAGGTTCCTTCAACTGAATCGAACCGCAACGGATATGTTTGTGCTGCGGGCACAAAATAATTTGCAGTTTCAGTTCTGTTTCTAGCCATTTAATGCATAAATGCGGGCGGCGATGGCGGTATTATACATCTTACGGATTAGCAGCGAATATAGAATGGCCATTTTAGAGCACAGCTCTTAGGCACCCATTCCTGCGTTGACAGTCCGCGTGATTCAGCGTTGTTATACCTCGTAACCCAGCGAATGAGCACAGCGAAAAATGAAAGTGAACACGGAGCGCAGCGGTACGTGAAAGTAGAGACTGGGGAACGAAAGTGGAGGAGGATGCTACAGTGAAAGCATGAGGCGGAAAGCGGAGGCGAGACTGCCTGTGCATGCGGTGAGTTGCCGGTGGCCACGGCATCTGCAGCCTCCTGTGCGATCGCATCTGCGCTACCGAGGAGGTGTGCAGAGTGGCATGAGGTGGGAAGGGCTACGCTCTTCCGCGGCGTCAGCTGCCGAGGTCAGTCTACGGTAGCAGCGTGTGTGACAGTAATCCCTGTTCCTGCAAGGGGCGAAGCGAGCGGCTACGAGTAAGGCTCGATTTGACGCTCCCTTGGCTGTTGTCGCCGCTGACACTGCTTCAACGCTTTCGTCGCGACGAAGGGCCGCTCTCGTCGTTGGTGGAACCAAAGAGTGCGAAGAAAAGCGTAGTGCTCCCTAAGACGGGCTGTGTGGCGACGATGGATAAGATATGGCGTCAGAGCAGCGCGCGTAGACTGTATAGAGACAAAGCACTGCATGAGCTGCATGGCGACTGCTGTGAATAGCGTCCGCGTGTCATTCACGCGGTGGCTCTGGCGATTTCCCGATTATCGAGGCAGCCACGCCACACTTCGCTCTGTTTGTAACGTGCCAAACGAGGCAGATTGTCTGCGCCAGCCAATATATCACGAAATGAAAGCACGTGTACAGTTGCGCTCAAATTTCGCATCTGGAAGTACCGCCATCGTCGGCGAATAGTTTTATTTTCACTGTATGCCCAGTGTGCGTCAAATGTGCTATTTTCGACCCGGCTGGCCTAACAGCGCAAAAAAACACGAGGACGAGAAGCAACCAGGCGGGACCAGCTAAGTGACCTAGAACTCAACGCTGCGAAGTGCTATCATTCGGCTTTTGAATATCCGCCAACCGCTTCGAGATATGATATCGGCCGAACCGTGTCTACCGTGTCTCTTGCATGTTTTAAAACTTTGGCGCAAGTCATACGGCGAAAATTGTATAACTTACACCATGGTTTCGGTGTTGCTGCAGGTGACTGATATGTTAGAACACGTAATTGTGCTGAACTATTCGTGTGAAGCTTTTTGGATGGAGAAAGGGGCCTGTCAGCCCCTGCGCCATTCTTGCATCGAAACGTTTTCGGAAAGCAGCGTGAAAACACACGGCCCAGCGAGTGGAAGAAAGAAGGCTAGAACAAGTTGAGTTCACTCACAGAGGATGGCAGAGGGGCTTTAAGCGTATCGGCGCTTTGTGACAAGGGACTTAACAGCGTTCGTTAAGCGGTGAGGGTTCTCACAAAAACGTTGGTATGCATAGACAGGAAGTGCCGGGAAGGGATGTAGCGAAGGGCACCAGTAGATCTAAGACGCAGCAGCAGTGCGAGATAACGTCGCTAACGAACACATCCAAGCAGGCTCTATTCATTTCAGACACAAATGCAACCTTACATGCAAGCCGAAGGAAAAATACTGTTGGTCAGGGTAGGCGATTCGCTGCAGGTGAGGCTGCGTACCGTAGGACTGACGGTAGTCGCTGGAAGTATTCAAGGGACATTGTGGGAGATCGTTTGTCGAACGCATTGAGGTGCAAATTTAAAGAATACCCGTTTACTTATACTTCTTAGAGCATATTTTGCTGCCTTCAATTCTAAAGCCAGTTGTTGCATAATTTCATTCTTCCAGCACATACGTTTTAACCAAGAGAAACGTACTAGCAGTATACACGGAGGGAGCTGATGTGAAACCGCGAGGACTGCTACCATTCAGAAAAAAGTCATGCTGCAGTGAAGATATCGACTGGGTGGCTAGGTGACGGACTCACATGCCGCTGCTTAGGTGGCATCCAGCGCAGCCGCCGCCACAGTGGAACCAAAAGGGGACTCGTCAAATGGCAGTTGCAAGTGCCATTGCGCTGCCTGCAACCTGTAAGCAAAGAACAGAGTGCAGCCAAAGAGCCCACACTTATTTCCACTATCTGTCTTCTTTCAATACAGGTAGACCGCGATAACCGTAAACCTGTCCTTATAACATGCCTCCTACATCAGCTCGTCATCGCGGTCAGCCCTCAGGCGAGCTGCGTCGAAAGAGGGCGATCTTAAAGTGCATGCGTTTGCTCTTAGCGCACTGCAATTGATGAACTCTACTCGCGCACAGCCTCTTGGAGCAACGAAAGGAAAGCTTCGGAGCGCGCACATGTCAGTCCGTTTCTGAAAAGAGTCCCACATTTTCATCCTCGTTAGCCTAAAGCTGGCGATGCGAAAACATAAGCAGCTTATTTACACCTAAATAAGACAAAACCCAACCCTGTGTGTTGAAGTCGACTTATTTTGAACCGTTTCCCTTCCGCATCTGGGCAAATGCAAAACCATCGCATGGGGAAGGTGCGTCTATTCAGCGTCTGCCCCGAGAAATAAAAAGCGCTGTCAAACGCTGCCGGGCTTCTTGAAGTGGTAACGCAGGTGCAGGAGCTCCACCCCCGTAGCTTTGCCTTCATTGCCACAGAATGTTGTGCGGAAATAGAACATGCAGAGGCGGCCTAAAAAAGAAGTGTGGCAGCACTACATGCGCTGCTTGAACCAAGAGACAAGTCAATAACAGTAATAACACGGTAAAAAATAGCAGTTCTGGTCGAAAAGCGAAGCATCGATTCCAATATCAAAATAATAAGCAGCTATACAAAGTAAGGCTACTAACTTTATCGACCCTATCATATCAAATTGTAAACATTCGCTTACTAACTATATTAACATGCATGATGTCGGGCGAGCACAGGGAAACATAAACACATCTCACTCGATGACCGCAGAAACTCGCGGTCAAAACTCTGGAATGAGGAAGCGCGGCAGCCGCCGCGAGCGAATTGTCCTTCGTGCTGCCTCTCGCTTGAACGCGAACGCCGAAAGCATAGCGAATACGAAGCTACCAGCACTCGGCGCACTTTGTCTACATCGCAGATCGCATGCGCGGCCGCGCCGTATGCAGCCGCCGCCGGGGTACAACGTCCCCTCCCCAACGTCCCTCACCTGCCCCCGGTGTTTCGCGCACGATGGAAGACGGCAAGCTTCTTCACTGCTTTCCTCCCATGCGCGCGTGAGATTGAGCCGCGATTGTTGCCTGATCCTTGCAAGTTTCGCTCGCACATAAACCTACAGCACGCGGCAACGATGTTATCGTGCTTCGACTTTATACGGAACATCACAGCCACGGCAACGCCGACGGTAGAAATGCAGCTGGAGTGTCCACGTAATTATTATCGCAATAAAATGACCACGATAAAAAAGCAAGAAATGTACTTGTGATTATATCGTGCACAGACGCCATCGTAGCCGCCATATATCAGCATAACACGTGTGCCTAATGCGTAATAGATCTTCCAGACTTCACATTGTGTATGTCTCGCGTATATGCCAGCAGTCGCAATTCCTTTTCTTGGCGGAGATAATGTCACATTTGTAGCATTTGGGTACCGGTAAAATATAGTCACCAGAGAAAGGCAAACAAGCCAAGGCAAACGCGTGTGCACAGCTGCGCTTAACCTGCCTCCGCCCTGGACCGCGCATGCCCTTGTGATAGCGGCCACATTGAATCGGGAGACATCTTCACCCTCTCCGAACCTCTGCCATATAAAGCCGCTCGGAACCCGCGCGGCCTTTCATGGGTTTGGCAGCACCACAGCCATGGCCACCAACGCTAACCTTCGACGCTTATTTGTCACGCAGGTAAACTATCACTATTCCTTATTCGCGTCTCGACGTACTCGCTATGCTGCTTTATTGGTGCTGCCAAAGCCAAGTTTTGCTATTATTTTCGACTGTTTTCATGTTCTTCGACAACTGCTAATTTTATCCGGCGACATTGAGCTTAACCCCGGACCTACCACTCGCGGCAATGAAGAACCTAGTGATATATTGGAAGCACTTATCGAAATCCGTACTGGCCAAACTTCATTATTAAATGATATGAAGTCGATCAAGTAAGAGTTGTCCCAGAGCGACAAATCTTTTGATGAGATAAAAAAACGACTAACTAAGATAGAAGAAGATTGCTCAACACTTATCGCGGTAAAAAAAGAGGTCGACGAGCTCAGGACGCTCGCCGAACAGAGTGCAAATAAGATTGCGTCTATTCAGGCTAAACTTAATGACTCGGAAGATAGAGCGCGAAGATCAAATCTAGTATTTTTTGGTTTGAAAGACACTGAAAATGAAAGATGGGCTGCGTCCGAAGCCCTAGTGATTCAACACTGCAGTAAACAACTTAACACCACCGTTGAACATTTAAATATAGAAAGAGCACACAGATTAGGTCGCTTTAACAGTAACAGAAATAGGCCTATAATTGTCCGATTCGCGCATTTTAAAGTAAAAGAACGAGTGTTGTCATGCGCTAAAAAACTAAAAGGAACTGAATATCGGATCTCGGAAGACTACTCTTCTAACACAGTAACTGCTAGAAGACACCTAGTTCAGTTTGCCAAAGTGCAAAATTGACCCTTCAAACTACGCCACGACAAATTACTAATGGGAAATACAACTTACACATACGACCATAGTTCCGATAAGGTAGTCGCTCGATCACCGGGCTCCTAACATCCGACCGTCGCAACAACCATCCCAATAACCATCCCTATAACTCTCTTTCATTTCTTTACACCAATATTCGCAGTATTCTTCCCAAACTTGACGCCCTCCAAAGCCTGCTCAGTACAACGGCATTGAACATAGTCCTTCTTACTGAAACTTGGCTTAATCCGTCTATTAATAATGCAGAAATTCTTTCACATTTTCCAAATCTTTCTATATTCCGACGCGACAGATCCCACAAAAGGGGGGGGGGGCGGCGTACTGATATGCGCACACGAAAGTCTTCAGTGTGCTGAAATAACAGTAACAACTCCCTTAGAAATTGTCTTCGTGATAAGCAACGCTTCCCGCCCAGCCGTTGTTATCAGTACATGCTATCGTCCACCCGACGCAAACAGCTCTTTCGTAGCTGACTTCCATGAGGTACTTCACACCGTAACAGTACTTTATCCCCAATCACCCATCATGCTGTTCGGCGATTTCAACTTCCCTGCCATCAATTGGTCCAATATAGCTGAAAGAACGTCAAAAAACAATGTCGAAAGTGATTTTCTTAATACATGCCTTACGTTTGGCTTAACACAAATCGTCAGTAACCCCACGCGGCACAATGATAAGTCTTCTAACATATTAGACCTTATCCTCACTTCTCACTCCGATAATGTATCACCACTGACGCACTTACCTGGCCTTAGCGATCATTCAGTGCTACATACCTCGTTCCAAAGTGACATCCCTGCCTTCACTAAAACTAGAAAAACTATTACGCTTTGCGACAAAGGCAACTATACTGATATGAATATTAAACTAGCGGAATTTGCCAGCTCGTTCTTTACCGGTTTCTTAGAACGTTCTGTTGAAATTAAGTGGCTTCTTTTCAAAAATAAAATGCATGAGCTGATAAAAACTTACATACCTACTATCACTGTAACTGAAAAGCACTCATCACCCTGGTTCAATACGACACTAAAGCGTCTCAACAATAAAAAGAAAAGGCTTTACCGCGCTGCTAGGCATTCCAACTCTGAGTGTGCATGGCAGAAATACTACACCGCTGAAAAAACGTACCTATCCCTTGCTAGTCACGCAAAACGCTCCTTTTCTTCGACTACCCTACCAAACATCCTGCGAAATAACTCCAAAAAAATCTGGAATATTATAAATCCAAAGCGTTCGCAACCACTTGCTCTGTGCGACGAGAAAAATAAGCCTATTCCTGATCACGAAATCGCCGAAGCGCTTAATCATGCATTCTCTTCCGTGTTTACGAATGAGCCTAAAGGTGAACTTGCTGAATTCCCACTTTTCAGTTACCATACAATGCCCGCAATCACCTTCAGTTCTGATGGAATCAGGAAATGCATTGATTCCTTAAAGCTGTCGTCTTCACCTGGCATCGATGGTATTAATTCTAAAGTCTTAAAAATACTAAATATATTACAAGCGAGATATTATTTCACATTTTTCAGCAATCTTTATCGCTCTAACCTTGATCAAAACATCGCAGTTGATGCCCTCTTTTTAGATTTCGAAAAGGCGTTTCACAAAGTTCCGCATCAACGACTTGTCCTAAAACTTTCTCGCTTGCACCTTGATCCCCTTGTTTTGAGCTGGATACGAAATTTCTTGACTAACAGACAACAGTTTGTGTATGCTAACAACCACTCCTCCTCTAAAAGCCCTGTTCTCTCCGGTGTACCCCAAGGCACAGCTCTCGGGCCCCTCCTATTCCTCATATATATTAATGATTTACCGGCTACTCTTTCATCCAACATTCGCCTTTTTGCTGACGATTGTGTCATTTATCGCTCAATCCTAGCTGATACCGACAACCACGCATTGCAAGATGATCTAGACAAAGTTACCTTTTGGTGCAGCATGTGGCTAATGTCACTGAACACTACAAAGACTTTACTAATACCTTTTCATCGACGGAAGATTCACCATACTCCTAAGTACGTTCTCTGCAACTCGGAAATATCATCAGTGGAGTCATGCAAGTACCTTGGCCTTACACTCTCAAATAACCTTTCTTGGTCCTCTCATATTACGAACATCACTAACGAAGCCAATCGAACGCTTGGTTACTTCCGCCGCAACTTGCGCTTCGTACCACCATCCTTAAAGATACTAACTTATCTAACTTTTGTTAGACCTAAGCTAGAATACGCATGCTCTGTTTGGGACCCACACCAAACCACCCTTTCTAACACTCTAGAAGCAGTTCACAATCGTGCAGCTCGCTATATTTATTCTGATTATTCTTACCACACTAGTGTCTCACAGCTAAAATTAAAAGCAGGAATTTCCAATCTAGATATAGGGCGTCATGTTTTCAGACTGTGTCTTTATCACAAATTTTATCATTCTGCTCCTATTACTTCAGCCATCATTCCAGAACACCGCCAGTCTTGCCGATTATGTCATGAAAAATCTGTGTAGCCTCCGCCTGCCCGGACCACTGCTCACCTACATTCTTTCTTTGGGAAGACTGCCCGGGACTGGAATGACCTTTCCACCGACGCCGTGCACCACTCCAATCCACATCATTTAAAGACTGCCATTGAGTCCATATTCCACTGAAGTGGTCACCCATCCCTCATGTAATACCCCACACTGGGGCCTTTGAGGTAATAATAAATAAATAATAAATAAATAAATATGAAATATGCTGACCAGGGGAAAATTCAGCATTATTTACACAGGTGCACAGAAGCACATGAACGACGAACAAAACAGACGGGACACATGGTTAACAACTGAATGTTTATTGCAAGAGAGCATATATATTGTTACGGAGCGATTGATCCGTCGATGAACGCGAGGTTTGGCAGAGCGATGAAGATGATGATGAGGTCGCTTGCATGTGGGCCGGATCGGACATGTTCTCTTGCCTTAGCTTTCTTCGTAAATATTTTGTAAATATATTCTTCGCCTACATCTCGCCTCCGTCACAGTTTGATGGAAGTGCTTGGTACGTCACGCCTCGCAACGGAACTCCGCAGCGGCTGTCGTTTTGGATATGTCTCTGCAATGGCGGAAGATACGGCGCGTATATCGGCGCCCGCCACTGCAACGGTCGTGCTAGTGCAACCCCGGGATCCTGTCACATTCTGCGCTTCCGGCGAAGCGGACGTTGAAGACCGACTGGTGAATTTCAAACGCGTGAGTGCTAACAACGGATGGGACTGTACCCTGACATTGGCGAATATTATCTTATACCTGAAAAGCATGGTTCGATAACCACGAACCTGAGAACGGGAGCTGAGACACTTGCAAAGAAAAACTACGAGACTTGTTTGCGAAGCCCGTTAGCAAGAAGATCGCCGCGAAAAAGATACTCGCGTCGCGTACGCAGACGTCCACAGAATCTTACGTCTTGTACATTGAACATGTGTTATCGCTAAGTCAAAAGGCCGATGCCGAGATGCCGGAGGACAAGGTTCGGCATGTCTTGAAAGGGATCGCTTGCGGCGCCTTCAACCTTTTAATGTGGAAAAATTTCTCTACAGTCAACGCTATTACAAAGGTGTGCAGGCGCTTCGAGCAGGCTAAAAGCCGGCGTATTGGTCACACGTTTCCCCGTCTTCCCAACATGGCGGCAACGTCCTCTTGCGAAGACCACACGGCAGCGCAGCCATCAGTTCCACCAGATCAGGTGACACAGATTGTACGCCGTGAACATGAGGCCATGACCTCTACCCCAGTTCACGCAGGCGACTCGAGCTTGATTGCGACTCCATTCGTCCAAGTCACTGTGCGGCAGGAGCACGCTAACATGGTCATTCACACTGTGTGCACCGTAGCCAGCCCAACACAAACTTCATGGCGTCCGCCTACATACTATCGAGAGGAGCGATTTGCTACGCGATCTCACGACCCTGTTGTGCGGAGAACCCCCGACGATCGACCGATATGCGTTACTTGACACGATTTGGCCACGTCGCCCTTTACTGCGCCACCCGCTGGTCCTTGCCGCCTCGAAGGCCGCCTGCCCCTTACCGCCTTTCGTGTTGCAACCACTTCCAACCTTCAATCCAGTCGTATTACCCCAACGGCGATGCTGCCACAAGCATAAATAGTCGCTCCTCGTCGCCGCGTGGTCACCAATCATGCTCGCCTCCAAGACGTCACCCGTTGTCCCCCTTTAGCCCTGCCTATCTGAAAAACTAAGCAGTGCAGCGTCCGGAGGTAATGCTGCATGGCCGACTCCCACCACAAATTCTCTCGTGACGCTGCCGACGAGATGAAGCTTTTAGACGTTGATGTTGATGGCGTCACTATTTCGGCACTCATCGACACTGGGGCGCACATCTCTGTGATGAGTGCAGAGCTTCGTCATCGCCTTCATAAAGTGCTCACACCTGCTGCCTCCGGCATCCCCCACGTCGCTGATCGAGGGACTCCAGCCGTTCTTGGGGTGTGCACCGCCCGCGTCGGCATTGCTGGTGATCCCACTTCAGTCCAATTCGCCGTCATTGAGGAGTGCCCCCATGACATAATCCTGGGCTTAGACTTTTGTCCAGTCATTCTGTCCTAATTGATGGGGCGACCGGTGCTCTTCAGCTCGAGGTGCCCAATCTTCCCGATATTCCAGCCGACATATCACCACGCTTATGCTCTCGCCATGACGTCTGATGCCGCCTCAGGCTGCTACATACGTTACTTTGACGTCTTCACATGTCATTCCCAATGGCGATACATCTTGTCTCCGATTATCGACGTCCGGTTATCCCACGATGTCACCCTTGCTCACACCATTGTTTTCATTGCTGATAATACACTGCTCGTTACCCTTCTAAAAGTAGGCTTGCTGACTAAAGTTCTCCCGCAATGCATGTCGCTGGCCACCATTTTCGCGCTTCATCCCTGCAAGATCGCCACTTTGAATGCAGATATTTCGCCGCCTTCTTGCTCCGTGAACTGCGCTACTTCATCTCTCGACAAAATTAACAACATGATCACTCCCGATCTAATCCAGGCGCAAGCTCAAGATCCCTACCGCATTATGGCGTCCTATCGTGACATCTTTGATTATGACGGTCGCCCTCTAGGCCAAAGATCTGTCGTGACTCATCGAATCAACACTGGTGACGCCAACCTGATGCGCCAGCATCCATATCTCGTGTCCCATCATGAATGTCAAGTCATCCAGAACGAAGTCGAGAAGATGATTAGAAAAGACGTCATCAAACCTTCGTTTAGCCAGTGGGCCTCCCCTATCGTTCCTGTGAAAAAAAAGGACGGCAGTTGGCGTTTCTACGTTGATCATCGGAATTGGAACAAGGAAACCCATAAACACGTCCACCGTTTGCTTCGCCTCGATGACGTTCCCGACTGCCTTCTTGGAGCCCAATATTTTTCGTCCGCCGACCTTCGATCAGGCTATTGCCAGATTTCAGTCGACCCTGTGGATCACGAAAAAAGTTCATTTATTACTCGATATGGCCTGGTACCAATCCAAGGTCATGCCGTTCAGACTGTGTAATGCCCCAGCATCTTTCGAACGTATGATGGACTCTTTGCTGCGGGGATATAAGCGGTCTATCTGTCTGTGCTATTTAGACGATATCATTGTCTACTGGATTGGGAATAATTGGGTATAAGAGTTAATGGAGAATACCTTAGTAACTTGTGATTCGCTGATGATATTGCCTTGCTTACTAACTCAGGGGACCAATTGCAATGCATTCTCATTGACCTGGAGAGGCAAAGCAGGAGGGTGGGTCTAAAAATTATTATTCAGAAAACTAATGTTTAACAGCCTCGGAAGAGAACAGTAGTTTACGATAGGTAGCGAGGCACTGGAAGTGGTAAGGCAATGCATCTACTTAGGATAGATAATGACTGCGGATCCGGATCATGAGACTCAAATAATCAGAAGAATAAGAATGGGCTGCAGTGCGTTTGGCCGGCATTCTCAGATCATGAACAGCAGGTTGCCATTATCCCTCAAGAGAAAAGTGTATAACAGCTGTGTCTTACCAGTACTCACGTACGGGGCAGAAACCTGGAGGCTTACGAAAAGAGTTCTACTTAAATTGAGGACGACGCAACGCGCTATGGAAAGAAGGATGGTGGGTGTAACGTTAAGGGATAAGAAAAGAGCAGATTTGGTGAGGGAACAAACGGGAGTTAATAACATCTTATTTGAAATCAAGAAAAAGAAATGGGGCATGAGCAAGACATGTAATGAAGAGGGAAGATAACCGATGGTCATTAAGGGTTACGGACTGGATTCCAAGGGTAGGAAACCGTAGCCGGGGGAGGCAGAAAGTTAGGTGGGCGGGTGGGATTAAGAAGTTTGCAGGGACAACATAGCCACAATTAGTAAATTATCGGGGTAGTTGGAGAAGTATGGGAGAGGCCTTTGCCCTGCAGTGGGCGTAACCAGGTTGCTGCTGCTGCTGATGATGATGATGATTGTCTACACGGATGCGTTTCACAGTCAACTCGTCAATTTATTGGTCATTCGTGCCGCGTTCCGTCGAGCCAACCTTCAGCTGAATTCTGCCCAGTGCCGTTTCGGGCGACGCCAAATAACTATGCTCGGTCACCTTGTCAGTGCTGCCGGTGTTCAACCAGACCCCGACAAGGTGCGACAGGTACAACAATTTCTCGTCAAATCGTCAATAGCTCGTCAACTTGCTCACGACCGAGCTTGTGGTTCGAAAGAATCCGGAAAGTCCCGTTACGACCACCGACACAGAAGTTTGAACTTCATGCCTGGCTCTCTAGCCCTCCTATGGTCGTCAGGCCACCGCATTGTCCTATCAGAGAAGCTTCTCACGTTACACCAGACCCTACAAGGTACCGCGTTAACTCGATCACGTCAATTACGAGATTATACCCCTGGGCCCTGCTTCTTCGACCTCCTTGTTACCAATTGGAGTTCACGTTTCCCGGCTGAATCGCTATTGCTCGTCTAGCTCCTCACTTTCGCAGCAAGCGCCAGGACGGCGCTTCCGCCACCGCAGGGTCATGTTACGAAGCGATCGATACATGGATATATATATATATATATATATATATATATATATGTAACGGATATATAATGAATATATAATGAAACGGGCAGAGATATAAGGTTAAATGGGACCGTGTTTACTTTATGGCCGAACGTTAGGCTCGCCCAACTACGTCATCTCCTTCGTCTTTTTGGTGATAGTCGTGTTTGTCCATCTCGCAGCACCGTGACATAACCCCCGGTGGCAAAAGCGCCGACCCGGCGCTTTCTAGATGGCAGCTGCATGATAGGGCTTGAGACGACCCATGTGGACGATATCAGTTGACGTGGACGACGGGGAATGATCAGCTGGAGTTACTTCATAAGTCACATCACTGAGCTGTCGGATGACGCAAGATCGTCAATAACCCGAGATAAGCAATAGCGGCTCCTGTCTGTGAAAAGCTGGCGACGCGCTCCGTGGTGTAAGATGACGTCTTGGAGCTGGAAGTCTGTGACGTTGGTAGCTCAACTGGTCGGCACGTGTGACGGCATAGCGGGTTGAATATTACGTTGCAACAGCGATGTGCTTATTGCCAGCGCTGGAGTTAGGGAAAGGGCCCAACAGGTCGAGGTCAATACGATAAAAAGGTTCGGTGGGTATATCAAGTGGCTCGAGGGTTCCAGCCGGAAGCAAAGCAGGTTTCTTACGACATTGGCATGGTTCGGAAGCAGCGACATAACGTCGCACGCCACGGCAGAGTCCAAGCCAGCAAAATCGTTGCCGGACACGGTCGTAGGTCCTGGAAACACCCAGGTGGCCAGCGGTGGGGACATCATGGAGCTGTGCGAGTACAGTTGATGTCAGATAAGAAGGAACGACTATTAGCAGTTCGCGTGCGCATATTTCGGCCATATAAGATGCCGTCCAAAAGGAGGAACAAGCTAAGCGAGCGGTCTGACAGGTCTGAACGAAGATGGCTGATCAGGTCGCGCAAGGATGTATCACGTGCTTGCTCCTCGCCGATGTGGTGGAAGGCGGAAAGCGTGAATATTCGGGCAGTTGCATCACTGGGGTCAGGACCGTCGACGGGGTGCAGAGACAAACAATCGGCATCCTGGTGTAGGTTACCGGACTTGTACACCACTTTGTAGGTGAATTCCTGAAGACGTAGTGCCCAGTAACCTAGATGACCTTTGGATACTTAAGTGTCGAGAGCCAACAGAGGGAGTGATGGTCCGTGGTAACAGTGAAATATCTAACGTATAAGTACGGCCGCAATTTGCTCACTGCCCATAAGCGTGCGAGGGACTCGCGCTCTTTAGTGGAGTAATTGTGTTCAGCGTGTGGAAAGCAGGCGACTTGCATACGCAATAACTTTCTCAGGCCCACGTTGACACTGACCTAAAACCGCGCCAATTCCGTAGCCACTGTTGGGGCAGATGGGTCGAACTGAGCGAGATTTGGCGGAGGAGTGAGCAGGGTGATAAGGCGTTGTAAGGCAGCAGTTCGGCCATAACGCCAAGAAAAGGGGCAGCTTTCTTCAGAAGTTCAGTTAGAGGCCGAGCAATGTACGCAAAATTTCTGACAAATTGACGGCACTAAGAGCACAAGCCTACAAATCTGCAGACATCTTTGGCAGAGGTAGGCACAGGAAAATCGAGAACAGAATGAACTTTTGCGGCATCGGCGCAGACGCCAGAGGAGTCGACGACTGACCGAGGATAGTAATTTGGTGGCGACCAATGTGGTACTTCCAAAAGTTCAATTGTAGCCGAGGAGCACGGGAGACGGAAAGAATAGACGAAAGGCGTTCCAGGTGTGTCGCGAAGGTCGGCGAGAACAATGACATTGTTACGCGAACGAAGGATTAAGCAGTGGAGACTATTTACTATTTACCGTAAAGGCTACTAATCAATAGCCCATATCCACACTATCAATCAGGTGATAGAAAAATGTGCGGAATATAACCAACCCTTATATATCGCTTTCATTGATTACGAAAAAGCGTTTGATTCAGTCGAAACCTCAGCAGTCATGGAGGTATTGCGGAATCAGGGTGTAGACGAGCCGTATGTAAAAATACTGAAAGATATCTATAGCGGCTCCACAGCCACCGTAGTCCTCCATAAAGAAAGCAACAAAATATCAATAAAGAAAGGCGTCAAGCAGGGAGCTACGATCTCTCCAATGCTATTCACCGCGTGTTTACAGGAGGTATTCAGAGACCTGGATTGGGAAGAATTGGGGATAAGAGTTAATGGAGAATACCTTAGTAACTTGCGATTCGCTGATGATATTGCCTTGCTTAGTAACTCAGGGTACCAACTGCAATCCATGCTCACTGACCTGGAGAGGCAAAGCCGAAGGGTGGGTCTAAAAATTAATCTGCAGAAAACTAAAGTAATGTTTAACAGTCTCGGAAGAAAACAGCAGTTTACGATAGGTAGTGAGGCACTGGAAGTGGTAAGCGAATACATCTACTTAGGACAGGTAGTGACTGCGGATCCGGATCATGAGACTGAAATAATCAGAAGGATAAGAATGGGCTGGCGTGCGTTTGGCAGCCATTCTCAGATCATGAACAGCAGGTTGCCATTATCCCTCAAGAGAAAAGTTTATAAGAGCTGTGTCTTACCAGTACTCACGTACGGGGCAGAAACCTGGAGGCTTACGAAAAGGGTTCTGCTTAAATTGAGGATGACACAACGAGCTATGGAAATAAGAATGATAGGTGTAACGTTAAGGGATAAGAAAAGAGCAGATTGGGTGAGGGAACAAGCGTGAGTTAATGATATCTTAGTTGAAATCAAGAAAAAGAAATGGGGCATGGGCAGGACACGCAATGAGGAGGGAAGATAACCGATGGTCATTAAGAGTTACGGAATAGATTCCAAGAGAAGGGAAGCGTAGCAGAGGGCGGCAGAAAGTTAGATCGGCGGATGAGATTAAGAAGTTTGCAGGGACAACATGGGCACAATTAGTACATGACCGGGGTAGTTGGAGAAGTATGGGAGAGGCCTTTGCCCTGCAGTGGGTGTAACCAGGTTGATGATGATGATGACTATTTACAGAGTATATTTACAAATGATAGCTGCAGCACTCGGCAGTTCAGCCGACAGTTGGAGAGCCAGAGAGCGTTCGTCGTCTTCGTCAGGGCGGCCGCGTGCATCGTCCACAAGAAACACGCAATATGCATGTGTATGATTAACCCCGACGGCAGGAGCACCATCCCAGTACGTCTCAACATCGGTGATAACAGGAGAGTGGTATGGTTTGAGGCAGGGGACATGTACAACGTCAGTGGCATCCGGGGCAGATGAGGCATTGGTACCCACAGGGACGATTTCGTACGTAACTGGAGTCACGGAACGCAGCCCTCGATATGGGCCTGTGTACCAACACAGGAGTTTTTCTGACATGCCAACATGACTAGTCTGGAACCAGAGGAGTACCAGAGATCCAGGCGAAAAGTGGACGTCTCTGTGTTGGCGATCGTACAAACGCCGTTGCTTCTCTTGGGAGGTCAGGAGGAGAGCGCGGGCGATTGCGCGTGCTTTGGCTGCCCTGGTGATGGCGTCAAGTGCATACTCGCTGGTCTCTGCTGCGGCGGATGGGAGGGATGCGTCCAGTTGCAATGTGGGTTCTCGGCCGAAGAACAGAAAGAACGGGGAATAACTGGCCGTGTCGTGACGTAAAGAATTATATAGAAAAGTGACATAGGGTAGGGCAAGATCCCAATCAGAACGGTCTGACGAGACATACTTTGCAAGCACGTCTGTTAGGGTGCGATTCAGGCGCTCCGTGAGACCATTAGTCTGCGGATGGTAGGACATAGTCAACCTGTGCTTGGGAGCGGGACTGCAGTATGTCGGCGATGATTTTAAAAAGAAATCTCCGACCAGGGTCAGTGAGCAGTTGGTGTGGAGCACCATGCAGCGGAATCAGCTCGCGCAAAAGAAAATCAGTGGCATCTGTGGCACAGCTTGTTGGAAGCGCTCTGGTGATAACGTAGCGCGTGGCGTAATCTGTCGCCACGGCGACCCACTTATTACCAGGCGTGGATAGAGGCAAAGCGCCAAGTAAGTCCAAGCCAACGCGAAAGAAGGAATATCGAGTGGTTGAAGGCACCGGGCAGGGAGCGTCGATGGTGTTTATCGGCGCTGGCATTTCTCACACGTCGCAAGGCATTTCCAGAGGGAGCGGGCAAGGCCTGGCCAAAGTAAGAGCCGGCGAATCCGGTCGAAGTGCGGGAGACGCCTAGGTAACCTGCCGTTAGTAAATCGCGAAGTGCTTGGAGAACAGCTGACCGGAAGTGCTTAGGAATGACGAGGAGTAGGGCAGGACCGTCGGGGCGTACATTGAGGCGGTATAATACATCATGCCAGAGAACAAGCAGGTGAAGGGACGAATCAGATGGTGAAGATTACAAGCCATCAATGACGACTCGCAAGGTGGCATCACGGCGTTGCTAGTCGGCAATCTGTAGCAGCTGAGAGATAGAGAAAACACAAGCGTCGGCATTGGGGTCAGGGTCAACGTGTAGTTCGTCCACTGGATAGCATGATAAACAGTCTGCATCCTGGTGTATTCGGCGGACTTGTACAGCCGCCCTGATTTTTAATAATATAGCGCGAGCGTCGACTGAACTGCTGGTGAGCGCCTTATAACGGCGATAAGCGTGCAACAAGGCGATAGTTAGCGCACGAGCCTTGTTGCCTTGTTGCACTCGCCTTGTTGCACGCTCTTGTTGCACGCTTATCGCCGTTATAAGGCGCTCACCAGCAGTTCAGTCGACGCTCGCGCTATATTATTTAAAATCAGGGCGGCTGTACACTATTGCAGAGGAATATTCTTGCAGCCGCAGAGCCCGACGTCCAAGTTTGAGTGAGGAAAGCCAGCAAAGCGCGTGGTGGTCCGTGATTACGGAGAAGTGCGTGCCATAGAAGTACGAGCGGAATTTGGAAACGGTGCAGACGAGAGCCAGGCAGTCACGATCTGTAATCGAATAGTTGCGCTCCGCTGCTGTGAGGAGGCGGCTAGCGTAGGCTATAATCGTGTCCTTGTTGGCGCCGGACTAAGACGGTTCCGATACCGTGACCACTGGCATCGGTACGCGCCTTTATAGGAGAGGACGGGTCAAAGTGGGCCAGTATAGGTGGCGTGGTGAGAATGTTGGTGAGGTGGGCAAACCCAGCAGTATGAGCAGGGCCCCACGTAAACGGAACGTCTTTCTTCAGAAGATCAGTAAGTGGTCGGACAATCGCTGCGAAGTCTTTAACGAAGCCTCGGAAGCAGGAGCGGAGTCCTACAAAACTTCGGACGTCTTTGTCTGACTGAGGCACGGGAAAAGGCGTGACAGCACGAATTTTCTCTGGGTGTGGTTGAAAACCGCAAGCGTCGATGAGGTGGCCCAGCACTGTTATCTGTTGACGACCGAAGGGACACTTCGATGAATTTGTTGGAGCCCAGCATCGCAGTAGGCTTGAAGAACAGCGGATAAGCACTTAAGGTGTGTCTGAAATGCAGGCGAAAATACGAGAACGTCTTCTCGGCATAAGAGGAATTGTTGACCATTTGAAGCCTTGGAGTAGAGTCCATCATATGCTCGAACGTTGCTGGGGCGTTGCGTAGACCGAACCGCATAACCTTGAATTGGTAGAGACCATCAGAGGTGACGAACGTGGCCTTCTATTGGCCTTTTTTGGCAGAAATTTGCCAATAATCAGACCAATGGCATATTGAGGAAAAGTAGTTGGCGCCGTGGAGACAATCGCAGTCAATGCGAGGCAAGGGGTAGACGTCTTTCTTGGTAATGCGGTTTAGGTGACGATAATCTATGCAGAAACGGCATGTGCCATCTTTCTTTTTAACGAGCACCATGAGCGACGCCCAAAGGCTCGATGAATGTTCAGCAATGCCATAAATACTTCGTTTAGCGCAAAACAACGGACACAAGAAAAAGCGACAGGACAAGGCGCTTGTGTCCGTTGTTTTGCGCTAAACGAAGTATTTATGGATCCGCACCAACTAGCCCACCAACACGTTGTTCAGCAATGCCGTTGGCACGTATCTGGTTCACTTCATCTTGAATAACTTTACGCTCTGAAGCAGAAACTCGATATGACCGGCGATGAATAGGACTCGCATCACCAGTATTTATGCGATGCTTAACATTTGAAGCCTGGCCTAATTAGAAATTGTTAAGGCTGACTATGTCGTAGTAGCAAACCAAAAGGCGACACAGAGCTGCTGCTTGTTCATGCAATAAGTCTGCAGCAATCATGGGACGAAATGTTGTGTCAGGGCAAATAGCATCCTGGGGACATGGTGAAGAATCGACCAGACGTCTACTGAAAACGTCGTGCCGTGATCATCTGCTATAGCACGCAGCGGTGCAACCGATATGCCTTGTGGTAGAACTTCCTTAATCAGGCCAAAATTGACGACGGGCAGGCATGTCCGGTTATCGGTGACGATGGAGTGGGACACAGTGATATTGCGCACCAAAAGGACATCAGGAACAGGCGTGGCGACGTAATGACCATCGGGCACAGGAAACGATGTACGCAAATCTACGCAAGCCAAGGCTTTAGGCGGCAGGCGGACGAAGGCGGTAGCACTAAAGTTGTTCGGTAGTTCGGCACGAATATGCGCGAGTAGAGGAAGTTCGAGGCAAAGGGTACCAGCAGAATAGTCGATCGAAGCTGAATGCGCCGTAAGAAAGTCGAGTCCGAGGATTAGGTCATGGGGAGAATTGGTCAGTACTGTCAAACGAACAGGAACGTGGCGGTCGGCAACACTTATACGGGAAGTACACATTCCAGTGACGTCAACAGTGCTACCATCGGCCACGCGAATGGCTCGTGTAGTAGCAGGCGTGAGAACCTTCCTCAGTCGACGACAGAGGTTACGACTCATTATGGATACCTGGGCTCCAGTATCTATTAATGCCGTCGAAGGGGCACCGTCGACTTTAACACCAAATAAGTTCTGGTTCGTTGGGAGCGCCAATAGAGGATTTCGACACGAGGAAGATAATGCAGCAATACAGACCACTTAAAGCTGTGGAAGAGCGTGTCCATCATATGCTCGAAGGTGGCTGGAGCGTTTCACAAGCCCAATGACATGACTAGAAACTAATAAAGGCCGTCTGGCGTAACAAATGCGGTCTTCTCACGGTACATGTAATCGACAGCAATCTGCCAGTAACTGAAGCGCAGGTCTACCGATGAAAAATACGTCGCACCGTGTGGGCAATCCAATGCGTCGTCTATGCGTGGCAGTGGATAGACATCCTTGTTTGTTATTTCGTTTAGATGGCGACAATCTATGCAGAATTACCAGGTGTTGTCCTTCTTTTTTACGAAAGCAACACGAGAAGCGCACGGGCTCGACGATGGCTCAATAGTGCCCTCGGTAAGCATATTATCAACCTCCTGTTGTATTACTCGGCGCTGGGCGTGCTACACGCAATAGGGTCGTCGGTGAATAGGCGGTGCATCAGCGGTATGTATGCGATTCTGAACTAGGGAGGTTTGTCCCAAAGGCCGACCGTCACGGTCAAAAATGTCGGAATAAGATGTGAGCAGATGACGAAGATCGTCAGTTTGTGTCGGGGTAAGGCACAGGGCTATCACCTTGGTAATGTTGTCGTGCACTGGAAGCGACGTGGCGGAATGAGAACTGCAGGAGGCAGAAGAGGGGGAGGAAGACGGAAGAGGCGAGAGGAAAGGAAGGTCGTACTCGTGCGACGGCGACAGTGGGGCGAGAGAGATCCCTTTGGAGAGTATCTGAGGGCAGAAGCCGAAATTAAGGAGCGGAAGGCAAGTTTTGTTAGCCGGTGCGGTCAGTACGGTGTGAGGAAACGATACGCCATGCGAAAGTAAGGCAGTGACACAGGGAGTGACGACATAGCCATCATCCGGTACACAGGGGTTGGGCACAGCAGTGATACAGGCCAGTGCCTGCGGACATAGACGAACAATGTCGGCGCAGCAGAGCTGGAGCGGTACGGTATCGGTAAGGTCGGTAACATCAGGGAAATCAAGCTTGACTACCCAGCCGAGCAGTTGATTATAGCTGAGTGGGCCGATAGGAAATCAAGGCTAAGGATCACGTCCTGAGGGTAATGGTCAAGTTCATGGAACAATATAGATGTGTGGCGACCTGCGACGCTGACACGAGCGGCCCACATTCCGAGCACAGCGGAAGTTCTCCCATCAGTGACTCGTACGACGCGAGACTCGGCAGGAGTGAGCATTTTCTTGAGCCGCTTCGGGAAATCAGCGTTCATGCCCGAGTTGTGTGCGCCGGTGTCGCTCAGGGCAGTGACAGGTAGGGCATCAACTTCCACGGCGATTAGGTTCTGGTCTGTCGGCAAGGTAAGGAGAGGATTTGTAGGTCGAGAGTGCAATGCAGCGTCACCTCCGGGAGCTGCATTCGTCAGTTTTCCGGGGATTAGCGTACAGAATAGCAGGGCGATGAAAAACGACGGGGCAGGAGCGAGCGGGACCGACGATAATGCGGCGATGGCGAACGTCTCGAGCGTCTGAGGGGCACAGAAGGGCCGCGGTCATGGTATTTCGGGTAATTTGGAGCATGAACTGGCTGGCGCTCATTGTCATCGTGGTGGTAGGAGAACGTGGAGCGTGAAAACGAGGGCTGACGATAACGGCATTAGCGAGAAATGTGCCCCACGCCGCTGCAGTGGAAGCATATGGGCTTGTCGTCTGGTGTTCGCCATTGGGCCGGATCTCGACAGCCTCGAAATGTCGATGGAAATCGATGAAGAGGGGCAGGGCTAATCGGACGACGTGTGATGGAGCACTCGGTTTGAACTCCTGCGTTCGCCTGTTCTTCGCAGGCAACTCCGTGGATGAGGGATGCCGTCGCTTGTGTATCCTGAGAAGGGCGCGCGAAATGAGATGGCGACGCAGCCTCGATTTCGCTCAGCACAATTCGGACTGAACTATCTGTAGTGGACGATTGAAGAGCCAAATGAGCGTCTTCGCACGACGACGTAGCGGCGGTGTTCTGAAGCCGCACGAACTTTCCGGCGATGCGACTGCTCTTTGCGTCTTCGAAACGTCTGCACTCGCGGATAATTTCGTCTACCGTCGAGCGGTCTTTGAAAACGAGCAAGTTAAACGCCTCATCGGCGATGTCTTGACCCAGGCGACACACCATGCCTAAACATCAAAAGCACGCTTCCGAAGAGTGCGAAATATGGCAGTGGAACTGCCGCGGGTTCCGGCGCAAAATGGGACAACTGTCGCAGCTTGTGATGACACAAAAAAGGTCACCAGCTATCATTGCATTGCAAGAAGCCGGAACAAACCCAAAATTACAGGGATACGAAACCTTCAATACCGAAGGGGAAAACTGGAAGGTCGCAACATTGGTCGACAAGAAAATCACAGCAATATGTCACAAATCCATAGAAGGAACGGACATTCCGCATATAATAACAGAAATCACATATAAAGGCACCAGAGGAAAGAGTGCCTTCATAATTAATGTCTACAGCCCGCCGAGTCAGAAAAGAGCAACGTTCGACAAACTATTTCAAGAGACAGCAAAAATGGCGAAGGGGAGACCTCTAGTGATAGTTGGGGATTTTAATGCCAGGCACTCAAGCTGGGGGTATCCAACCCAGAACAATAAAGGCAAAAATATTATGGGACAAATAGAAGCACTCGGAATGACACTTCTAACAGACCCTGCAATGCCAACAAGAACAGGGAATAGTATCTCCGCAGACACAAGTCCGGACCTAACAATAACCAAAAATTGTCCAAATGCGGAGTGGTGCAACACCCTCGAAAATCTAGGAAGTGACCATTGCATTATAAGTACCACAATCCGCACAGCTCAAATCCGCAAACAAATAGGTACAGCTAAAATAACAGACTGGCGGGCGTACAGAGAATCGCTGAAAGAACAAACCACGGACATAAATGATTTAGATAATTGGTGCGAACGCATACGAAATATCAAGCAGAAACATACCAAAACGATCACCAGGACGGACAAAACACCTGAAGTGGACCCTCACCTATTGCATCTGTGGGATGCAAGACGAAGCCTGACCAAAAGATGGAAGCGACAGAAATGCAACCGCAAACTCAAAATGAAAATCAAAGAAATAGCCCAGAAGGCCGAGGAATACGCTAATCAACTCACAACGGCCAACTG
Organism: Dermacentor variabilis; assembly: GCF_050947875.1. Taxonomy (NCBI): domain Eukaryota; kingdom Metazoa; phylum Arthropoda; class Arachnida; order Ixodida; family Ixodidae; genus Dermacentor; species Dermacentor variabilis. Next base: position 23,299,114 of record NW_027460291.1, on the reverse strand, counting down.
GGAACGCTTCTGTGGATCACTTAATGGAACCCTAGGGACGGCAAAAACGTGGAACATCCTCAGAGGAATGATTGACCCGCTCAAAACCAGACGCGAAGGACAAAAGAACTTGGAGAGATTGCTACACTCGTACCCAGGCACAAAAGAAGAACTCCTTCAGGCAGTCCATAGAAAATGCTTCGGTAACAAAGCCCCGATACCCCCATACCAAGCTGATTACACCGGACACCCAAACCCAGAAATGGATGAACTCTTCACGGTGGCAGAAGTTAGAGCAGCGATCGCCAGTACAAAACGGAACACAGTGGCAGGGGCGGACCAAATATCAAATACCATGATTAGAAACATGAATGATGAAACCATAACAGCCCTTACGAACTTTATAAATGACCATTGGGTCAAAGGAACGATACCACAGCAATGGAAACACGCTGTGATAATCATGATTCCGAAACCAGGGAAGAAATTTACTTTAGACAACCTTAGGCCCATCTCTCTTACATCATGTCTAGGAAAGGTGTTCGAAAGATTAGTAAACACTAGACTCCAACGTCATCTTGAAGAAAACAACTTAATGCCTGACACCATGTTTGGCTTCAGACCACATCTGTCAACACAGGACATACTCCTGCTTTTAAAAGAGGAAGTATTGACGAACGTCCCCAAGGCAGGAGAACACAATGTCATGGCTGTCGACATAAAAGGGGCCTTCGACAACGTAAGTCACAAAGGGATACTGGATGGACTTGCAGAGACCAGCTGCGGTCAAAGGACGTACCAATACATCCGAAGCTTCCTCAACCAGAGAACAGCTGTTATCAAAGTAGGAAACGATCAATCTGAAGTCATCCATCCTCCTAACAAAGGAACGCCACAGGGTGCGGTGATTTCGCCTACACTCTTCAACATAGCCATGATTGGACTAGCTAAAAAACTCCAAGAAATCCCCGACGTCCGTCATTCCCTGTACGCGGATGATATAACGATATGGATAACCAAGGGCAACTTGGGAGAGAAGGAGGAAAAGCTCCAACGGGCAGCCAATATAATAGAAAACTATACGCAACAAAGAGGACTGCAGTGCTCTGCGGAGAAGTCAGAACTCATTCGCCTCACAAAAACCAAAAAACAAAGAACTGACCCGAGACTCAAACTCGAGATCAGGCTGGAAGGGAAAATTATTCCTGAGAGGTCAATAGTAAGAGTGTTGGGGATGTGGCTGCAGTCTAATGTCAGATGTTTACACACTTTAAACACGATCAGAAAAACAACGCAACAAATTAACCGGATGATAGCCCGTGTGGCTCATAATCGGACAGGAATGGGGGAACAAGACACCCTCAGACTTGTGAAAAGCCTGGTCATTAGCAGACTAATGTACTCCCTACCTTACCATACCATGAACAGGGAGGAAGAAGAAACGGCTGATAAAATAATAAGGATGGCATATAAGACAGCCCTGAGGTTGCCACGCAACACTTCAAATGAGAAACTTCTAGCCCTCGGCCTCCACAATACATTTGATGAGCTGGCTGAAGCCCAACTCATAGCGCAGAGGAGTCGATTGGCGCAAACGACAGTCGGCAGAGCTCTTCTTCAAAGAATCGGCCTTGGAGAATTCATACAAATATATCAAAACGCCAAAGGTCTACCCTGCCAGATTAGAGCTTTATATGGGGTATCACCAATACCACAAAACATGGATCCGACATTACACGCAGGAAGGAGAAAAGCTAGAGCAGAATACATAGACAAAACTACAAAATACTTGGACACTGCACGATTCACGGATGCTTCACCATATCAGGCCAACGCAAAGAACATGGTGGCAGTTGTCGTAAACCGTAAAGGGAAAATCACGGCCTGTGCTTCGGTTTCCCGAGCAACCATTTTAGAAGCCGAAGAGATAGCCATCGCCTTAGCTATAAGAGAAGGCATAGAGCGCAATGCTCCACTAACAATAGTCACGGATTCTCAGGCCGCATGTAGGAACTATCAGAGGGGACAAATCGGCGCGAAGGCACGCCGGATACTTACCGAAATCAACAGAGACCTTGACATCAGGTATACCCAAACGATAACATGGGCACCGGGACACGAGGGTGTTACTGGGAACCTCCATGCAGATGAGGCGGCTCGAGGTTTCACTAATTGCCGAGCTGCCCATGGCAACATCGTAGAGGACCCGACACCCATCGATCCAAATTATAAAGCGATCTTGCAACACTACAGGGAATTCAGAAGGCTCTACCCAGCCCCGCATAGGAACCTTTCAGCCGTGGACTCAGCGACGTTACGCAGGCTCCAAACGGACACATACATAAACCTACATAAATTGCACATATACTACCCAACAGCATACAAGGACATATGCCCGTGGTGTGGGAGCACACCAACGCTCTACCACATCACATGGGAGTGCACAGCTCACACAGAAGAACAAGAAGATAATAACACGAGAGCAAGGTGGGAGGCATTGCTATCCAGCTCCGCCCTCGGGGATCAGCTCAGGCTCGTCCGGAGGGCAGAAAGGATGGCGAGGGCCAGCGGTGCCTTGGAATAGGGGCCCGACCACACGGCGTTACCCCGTTTTAGGGGCAACGAAGTTCTTTCTACTAATAAAGTTTTGTTCTTCTTCTCGCGTATAGTGGTATCGACGCGGCGTTGAAGAGCTAGGACATCAAGGATGTACGCAACGTACGACTCGGTAGCTGCCTGAGCCCGACAGGGTAGGTCTTTTGCAGCGGCGCACTTGCGACCAGCGAGCTTGGCGAAGAGGTCGCCCTGTTTTTGCTTGCATACGTCCCAGTTGGTCAACTCTTCATGTGTAGCATACCAGGTGCGTGCTGGTCCGTCGAGGTAGAAGAGAAGGTTTGCGAGCATCACTTTCGGGTCCCATCGGTTGTGTGCAGTGACGCTTCGTATATGCTAAGCTATTCTTCGTTGTTTACTTTGTCGGTGCCGTTACCAGAGACGGTGCCGGGGTCGCGCTGATGGGTCAAGACGACTGACGATTGCGGTGTCGCGGATTCTGACGGCCCGGGGGCGCCGTATGCTGACGCCGTGCTTAAGTCAGGTGCCTGGTCGTCTGTCAGCATGGTGAGACGGCCGAGCACAAGCCCGCTGCAGAGTTCCGTCTTGTGCAATACCCAGCACCTCCACCAAAAATGAAATGGACAGACATAGAAGGTGTAATGGGACCGTGTTTACTCTGCAGACGATATGGCCGGTACAACCAGTATGGCAGGACGTTAGGTTCACCCCACCACGTCGCCTTTTTAGTCCTGTTGGTGATCGTCGTCGTTGTCCATCTAGTGGCCCCGTGACTACACACACACACACACACACACACACACACACACACACACACACATATATATATATATATATATATATATATATATATATATATATATATATATATATATGTATATGAGGAAGTGCGCCGTGCAGAGCAAACCACTACGTGCTTACTACCACCTGCTCCCCAGTCCAACGTATGCCTCTCAACCCCCCGTCAGTAGGACCCTCCCATCTTCAGGGCGCTGACGACCACAACCTGGCTGGCTCTCACCTTATGAACGCGTCAGTGTGAACAAATGGGATAACATCATGAAATAACAACCGTCTCTTTTTGCCTCCCCGAAGTAGGGGTTTCGGCACCACGAAAGCGAAATTCCAAGCTGGACAGTGTTGAAGACAAAGTTCTGCAAGGTCTGCGGCCGCACTGCTGTTCGAAATCTTTGTGCCGAAAAGCGTCTGCAGTCGCGCTCTCAGAAACCTGATGGGATTTTTACGATCTATATCGAAGATGTCATCAACCTCTGTAAACAGGTCAATGCATCAATGACCGAGGGCAATAAAATCAAGCACATATTGAAGGGTATTGACGAGGACGCGTTTCAGATGCTGATTTCGAAGAGCCCTTAGGTGGTTGCCCAAGTTATGGAGCTGTGCCAAAGCTGTGACGAGCTCTGCCGACAACACCTCGCCACCCACCGGCTTTTTCACATCAGGAATCCACCCTCCTCTCGTAGATGAAGACTTTCGTGCGGGAAGAGGGTGGTCGCCAGCTCTCACTCATCTCCAACTCGCCGGAGTCAAGTTCGCCCTTCAGTCCGACCCTACCACACGTTATACAAGAACAATTGTCGGAGGTCCTTCCAGAGAAGCGGGCGCCTCGGGTTACGGCGCCGTTGACTTACGCGAACGTCGTCGCATGACCACGACCACCAATGTTCCGGGCTCGCCTCCAATGCCTAGTCCTGTTTTTACCTCCACACCGCCACGACCTCCTGTCCATCAAATATATAATCCTGGGCGCATTGCGGACAAGCGGCCCATCTGCAACTTCTGTGGTCTTCCCAGACACGTGGCATGCCTGTGCCGCCGCTGTCCACTTCATCCACGTGACCACCCACGCACAGCTGCGTACGACAATCCGTTGTCTTACGATCCAGACCGCGAATGACAACGTAATAACAACTTCCCCGCCCAAGCCTTCGACCAGTTTCTGACTGACGTTCTCCATCACCCCGCCGTTGCTCGCTCTCCCCGATGCGTCAACGTCCCTCTACCGCTGACGCGGAAAACTAAGCAGCGCAGTTCTCGAGGCAAGGAGTGCGAAGAGAATGCACCTTCTCTTCGCTTGGCAATGCCATATCTGACGACGTTTGGCTTTCCTGCGCCAAGTTGTCTCTCACTGACGACATCCAGAAACCTTCGCATAGATCTGTTCTGTCACCTGTATCCTGTTCCGTTGTCTCCGACTCTACCGTACTCTTCACGCCTTCCAGTGCTTTCTCCCAACCACGCTGCTTAGCTTTCAAGCTGATGCGACACACTTCTCTGTGTACAACCACGTCCCATTCCCGATTACGTTGATTCTCAGCGAATCTCTCGGCACTGTGGAGCTTTCGACACCTTTACCACGTTGGAACTTCCTGTTGGATCATCAGAGGTCAGCATCCTCTGCTGTAATCCCGTAACCGGCACATCGCATGAAGACGTTTTCACCCATGTCATCGACAAGGATTTCAACCACAAGCAATGCCGCCACCTTCTCCATGTCCTCGACAAATTTCGCCTTGCTTTTGACTGTCATGGCACTCCTCTAGGCCGAACGACGACTGCATGTCACCGGATTGGACCGGAATGCACCTTATTAATTCGAAGCTTCTGAAAAATGTGGAATCCTTTTGTGTAGCATATTTATGTCTCATTTTTTTCACAGTTACTCTCCTCAGGAATTATGTCCCTTGATTGGAAAACGGGCAAGGTCGTTCCTGTCTACAGATTAGGTAACAGAGTCTCACGTTTGACTTACCGCCCGATTGTGTTAACTAGAGTGCTTGCAAAATCATGTAACACGTCATCTACTCGCCAATTGTCAACTTCTTGGACTCGAACGATTTTTTTCATCTTTCACAACACGGGTTTCGTAAGGGCGTCTCTTGCGAAACTCAGCTAGCAGTATTCCTTCAGGACGTGCACACTAATCTTGACTGTAACATGCAAAATGGCTCCATCTTTCTTGATTTTGCAAAAGCTTTTGACAAAATTCTTTACCGCCGTCTGTTACTAAAACTTCTTATTCAATATTCAATATACATTCAGTACTCCTAAATGGATTGACGAATTCATACCTAATCGTTCTCAGTCGGTCTATCCTAACGGCCATCTGTCCAAACCCCTCCCAGTTACTTCAGGCGTTCCACAAGGGTCTGTCCTTGGCCCCCTCCTATTCTTAATATATATTAACGACATACCCCTGTATGTTTCCAGTAGTATTCGAATGCTCGCTGATGATTGTTTCATTTACCGCACCATTGCTAATTCTCATGACCTACATATCCTCCGGACAGAGCTTAAAAGCGCAATAAATTGGTGCAGTGATTGGCTAATGTCCGTCAATCCTACCAAATGGAAACTCATGTCTTTCTCTCGCCATCACGTACCCTATCACTTTGATTATTCAATTTCTAACACATTGATTGAACTAGTACAATCATAAATATCTAGGATTCACCATCTCTTCCAATTTATGATGGCGCGCCCATATTAGTAACATCATTACCGCACCGAACAGAAAACTCGGTTTTATAAATCGCGACCTTCGCCTTGCCCCACCACATGTTAAATTGCTGGCGCATAAAGCCCTTGTAAGACCCAAATTAGAATATGCAGCTGCTATCCGGAACCCGTATCAAGTGTATTTAATAACAGCATTGGAAGCCGTTCAAAATCGTGCCTCCCCATTCAGCCATTCCTCGTATTCATACGACGTCAGTATTTCATCTTTGAAAGCACAATCCGGACTACCGTCCCTCTCCTATAGTCACCGCATTGCTAGCCTCGCCCTTTTTCAGAAGCTTTTCGTTATTCTTCTCTGAATCAAACACCGTATATTACAGCCGCCGCACGCATATCCTACAGCATCAGTCATCCATTTAAAGTTGCCCGTCCGCCATCGCCACACTACTACGGTTTCTGCATCATTATTTTTTGGAGCAGCTACAGACTGGAACGGCCTACCCTAAGATCTCGCCTCCATCGCTACATCATCCACTTTCTAAGAACGCACAACTGACCATATTCAATGTTTAATAATCTTCGCTGTTTGTTTTTTGTTATTCAAAATATGATCCCACCCCTTATATAACACCCTCTGAAATGGGCGGCCTTTAAGGAAATAAAATGCACCGAACTGAACTGATTGATACCGGTGCTCACCCACCGCTACGGCAGTGACCATACCGTGTACCGTCGACAGAACTATGCGTCATTGAAGAACAAGAAGGTGAAATGCTAAAGCATGGCGCCATTGAAGCGTCCGACAGTCCGTGGGGATCACCAGTTGTTTTAGTTAAAACTAAGGATGGCTCGATCCACTTTTGTGTGGATTATCGTTGCCAACAGAAACTAACCCGAAAGGATGTCAATGCATTGCCGTGTATCGAGGACGCCCTACACTGCTTACAAGGTGCACAGTTCTCTTCCTCCCTCGATCTAGGCTCTAGTTATTGGCAAGTGCCTATGGCTGCAGACGATAAGCCAAAAACTGCTTTCATCACACCAGATGGCTTATACGAAGTTCGTGTGATGCCATTCGCCCTTTGCAACGCGCCCGCGTCATTAGAGCGCATGGTGGGTACCATTCTACAAGACCTCAAATGAAACAGGTGCTTGTGTTATTCGGATGACGTAGCAGTGTTTACACCAAATTTTCCTACTCACTTTCATCGCTTGGAGCAGGTTTTACGCTCTCTCAGTGACAAAGGCCTCCAACTAAACTTGAAAAATGTGACTTTGGTGTACGGAAGCTGAACATTCTCGGACATGTCGTATCGAAGGATGGTGTTCTCCCTGATGCCACTAAGCTACGTGCTGTTAATGAATTCCCGAGGCCCACGTCTCTAAAAGACTTGCGTAGTTTCATTGGCCTCTGCTCGTACTTCCGCCGCTTAATTCGAACTTTCGTTTTGATTATGGCACCATCGATCGAGCTTCTTCGGGGAGACCCCAATCTTTCCACGTGGTCCACGGCTTGCGATGATGCCTATGGCACGCTACGTCGCCTGCTCACAACACCACCGATACTGCGCGTCTCAATGAAACAGCTCCCACTGAAATCCTTACGGTGCTAGAGGTGTTGGTTTTTGCGCTGTGCTCGCTCAGCGAAAGCCCGGCTACGAATAATATGTTGTTGCTTACGCGAAGGGCACTGTCACGAAAGCTGGAGCGAATTATTCAGTCACGGAAAAAGAATGTCTAGCGATCATAACTGGGCCATAACAAAATGTCGTCCATGCCTGTATGGCCGGTCCTTCGATGTTGTTACCAGTCACCACGCAGTTTGCTGGTTGTCGTCTTTCAAAGATCCCTGTAGTCGCCTAGCCAGGTGGGCACTGAGGCTACAAGAGTAAGACATCCGGGTTATCTACCGCTAAGTCAAGAAGCACGCCGATGCCGATGCTCTTTCATGTTCGCCTATCCACGCCGACATTGCCAGTGTCTCTGTCCTAGACGACCCACTTCCTCCATTAGCTTTTGTCAAAATGGCTTTGGAGCAGCCCCGCGACTCCTGGATTTCATCTTCGATAGATTACCTCTCTGATACGCCTGCACACCCACTATCGCAAGCCCTACGCCGAAACGCTTCGCATTTCGCCATCCGCGGCGGAATCGTCTATCGCCGTAACCACCGTGCTGACAGCCGTAAATGGCTAGTTGTAATACCCCGGCGACTCTACGCTAATGTATGCGCCGCTTTCTAGGCGAATCCTGAGTGCGAACACCCTGGTATCTTGAAGACCTACACCTGACTACGTCAAATGTTTTGTTGGCGCTCTATGTACAACTTTTTGCAAAGTACATTCGCTCTTGCACAGAATGTCAACGCCGTAAGCCTTATCATTGCCGCTCTTCTGGACCAATGCACCCTTTGCTGCACCCTTCGCCACCGTTTGGCTGGGTCGGGATAGAGGTCTATGGGCCTCCGTTAAACATAGCTGCTGGCAATTGCTGGGTCATTGTGGCTATAGACACCTCACGAGGTATGCAGAAACGGCAGCTTTGAGAGCCGCGACGGCTCGTGACTGCCACGATCCACCCGGGTTCGTGAACAAGGGAGGGCTCGAGGCACCTTCCGTTAGACGGACGTTATGCAACGTGGTGATGATGAACGATGACTGACTGCCCAGCAGCTGTGCTCGTAGGTGTTTACTGCGGTGCGGTGACCAATCTTGCTACCGAGCCTGGCAGGCCACCGAGCCTGGCGGGCCAACGAAGATTATGCCCGAGGGGGTGTCACATGCTTGCTACACCCCCTTACTCCCAGTTTGTTTGTCGCCAACAAAAAAAAACTTCTAAGTTCAATGTACGAAGCTCTGCCTCCATCCTTGCTGGGTGGACAGTGCCTCCTATCCAGGTGAGTAACAGTCCGGTGGCCTCCGCCATCGAGTACTCCGCCTGGGCCCCGGTGTTGACGGGCCGGGAGTGGCAACGCCGGGTGCTGCCTGAGACAGCCTCGCTCCATCCGGAGGGTTCGCAGTGGTCGGCGTTGTGAGTGGCGCCGGACTTGACACCGGCCCAACGGGCGCCACACCACTGGCAACGCTTGCCGCCTCCGAGGGGGGCGGTGCTCCGCTGGAAAGGATTGGTGTTGCCGCTAGTCCTCCTGCGGGCTGGAACTCCGATATGGCAGTCGAGGGTGCTGGCCAGGCCCCGAGGCGGACGACCAGGCCCCGTCTGGCATGCGAACGACCAGCGATGAGGCGCTGGCAGGAGACACCACCTGTCCGGCGGACCAGAGTGGGCCAAGACGGATGTTCCTGGCGAAAACTCGAGCTCCCGACTCCGGCAAAGGCCCGGGACGGCACCCTTTGTCAGCAGCCAGCTTCTGCTTCAGCTGCTTCAGGAACACTGCGAATCGGAGGTCCGGATCCAAGACGTCCAAGGATGTCTTGACCATCCGACACAGAAGGAGCTCACAGGGGGCATGGCCAGTGACATCGTGGGGGGTGGTCTGGTACTGGAACCGTATCCGGGCAATCTGCGTCCGGAAATCCCCAATCTGGCTCTTCTTGAGGTTGTCCTTGATGGTTTGCACCATCCGCTCAGCTGCACCGTTTGAAGCAGGGTGGTACGGCGGAATCGTCATCCGGCGGATTCTGTTCTTCGTCAGCCAGGCCAGGTACTCTGTGCTGGCGAAAGCACATACCGCAGATCTGGAGGGCACCTCCTGGTACGAGTGCTCCAGCATGAACACTTCAGCAGGTTATGGAACAGCATCAGGCACTTCTGGCAGGGGAAGGCAGCTCAGGGCATCAGCAGGTCCCAGGTTCTTTTCCGGACGGTAAATTAGCTGGTAACTGTAAGCTGCGAGCCTCAAGGCCAAGCGTACCACTCGAGGTGATGCCTTCACGGTAACTGCCTTGTCAGGCCCCAGCAGCCCCTATAGCGGCTTGTGGTCCGTGACCGCCTCGAACTTCCGGCCTCACAGATACTCGTGGAAGCGTTCGACAACGAACATGAGGGCCAGGCCTTCCTTATCCAGCTGGCTGTAGCGTTGCTCTGCAGCGTGAAGCCGACGAGAAACAAACGACACAGGGCGTTCCTGGCCATCATTTTCCCGGTGTGCCAGGACGGCTCTCACGCCGTATGGCGACGCATCTACGGTCAGGACGACAGGCTTGGCAGGATCGGAGTGTACCAGCGCTGGAGCCTTGGTGATTAGCTCCTTGGTGCGCTAGAAGGCCGGTCCTGTTCCTCCTTCCAGACCCATAGCTGACCATCTCGAAGCAGAAGATGGAGCGGCTGTAGATGCTCCAACAGGTTCGGCAGGAAACTCCTGTAAAAGTTGATGAAGCTGAGGTAGCTCTGAAGCTCCTTCTTGTTTTGGGGCTTAGGCACCTTGAGCACAGCATCAACTTTGCGGAGAGCCGTGGCTAGGCCAGTCTGGGAAAGGACATGTCCCAAGTACTCACCACTGGGGGGCAGGAAAACGCACTTTTCCAGCTTGACCTTGAGACTGGCGTCCTGCATCCGTGCCAGCCCGTTGCACAGGTTTTCCAGGTGGTCCCCGTCGTCGCTTCCAGTAACCACGATGTCATCCAAGTGCACGGCCACGTGCCTCATGCCCCTGAAGAGGTTGTCCATCTCCCTCTGAAATACGGCTGGAGCTGAGGCCACGCCAAACGGTAAGCGCGTGTACTGGAAGAGCGCGAAAGTTGTCGATATTGTGACATACTTCAGGGAGGCATCCTGAAGGACCAGCTGCTGGTAAGCATCTCTGAGGTCGAGCTTGGTCAACTTCTGTCCACCGGACAACACTGACGAGAGATCTTCATTTCGGGGCAACTGGTACTTCTCGATGGTAGCGACGGGGTTGATGGTAACCTTGAAATCCCGACAGATCCTGATACTGCCGTCTCGCTTGGGGACTGGTACGATGGGAGCGGCCCACTCAGACGTCTTGACGGGCAGCAGGATGTCCTCTCGCTGTAACCGTTGCAAGTCCTGGGTGACCCCTTCCTTCAAGGCGAACGACAGTGGGCGAGGCTTGAAAAAATATGGCCGGGCTCCCTCAGGTACATAAATGCCAGCCGTCGTGCCGGCGAATGTGCCGACGCCTGGCTGGAACTGGGACTTGAACTCGGTCAGAACGCTGGGGACGTCTTTCACCACATGCAGGCTGGCTTCCTGGTACTCTGGCAGACCAACGCCCCGTGCATGAATGCAGTTTCGGCCCAGCAGCGTCGGCGACGGCCCCTTGGTTAAGTAAAGTGAAAAGGTTGTCTCCCTGTCGCTAAAGCGTACGCTGACCTGTGCCTGACGCTGCACCTGGGAGAGCTACCCGGAGTAGCTGCGCAGCATCACGCCTGAACCCTCGACGGACACGCCGGGGAAGGTACGCTTGAGCCGTTTCCCAACAATGAACGGCGCGCTGCCCCAGTGTCCAGCTTCATGGAAATGGCGTGCCCGCAGATTTCGACGGTCAGCATGTACGGCGGCACAGACGAAGGTACAAGGCCTGTGTACCACATGTTAAAAATCGGCGGGTCCTTGGCAACGACGCGGAGCCTGGCTACGGAAGAACTTGAGCCTGTTGCCGCCCGCCGTCGCCGCGTACCCTTACGACGGCTACCCTGGCCGCGGGCTTGTGTGGTACCTGCGCTTGAACCAGCCTACTGCTGCTGTTCGTCCTCCCCCTTCGGCATACACGTGCCAGATGCCGAGTTTTCCCGCACATGCAGTATTGTGCTTGAGAGAACTGGCCCTGTGAGGGGGAGTGGGCACCACCGCACCGATCGCAGGTACTGGTCTTTGTCGCCAACTTGTTGACCGCCGCTTCCGCCGACGGTGATCCAGTTGCACGCCATATCTCGCCGGCGTCCTTGGCGGCGGCTTTCATTGCAACAGCTGCCTTCATGGCGTCATCCAGCGAAGGGTCGGGAAGCCCCAGGAGTCGCGTCTGCATGGCGGTGTTGTTGATGCTACAGACGAAACGGTCCCGGAGTAGCGAGTTCAGTTGGTCCCCGAAAACCCAGGCACTCGCTAACCCTTGTAGCGCAGCAATGAACTGCCCGAGGGTCTCTACCTCCCGGCGGCTCCGGTTGTTGAAGCGGAAACGCTACATTAGTGTGGATGGTGCTGGCTTGAAATGCCAGCGCAGTATGGCGAGCAGCTCACCCAGCGTCTTGATATGTGGCGTGGCTGGCTTGAGGAGGTCGAGCAGGAGACTGAAGAAGTAGGTCCCGCAGCTGGCCAGGAAAATGTCCCACTGTGGGGCCTCGGGTGTGTCGTTTGCCTGGAAGAACACGTGGACTTGTTCCTCGTTATTTGGCCAGGCGGACCCATTTCCATCGAGCGGCTCAAGCCTTCCGTACAGCGGCATGGCGGCAGCAATGGGGGGCGGTGTTTCGCTGCTCGCGGCGGCGTGGAACGATCCGTGAGTACTCGTAGCCAGTGTCACGATCCGCCAGGGTTCGTGAACAAGGGAGGGCTCGAGGCACCCTCCGTTAGACGGACGTTACACAACGTGGTGGTGATGAACGACGACTGACCGCCGAGCAGCTGTGCTCGTCGGTGCTTATTGCGGTGCGGTGACAAATGTTGCCTATCGAGCTTGGCAGGTTACCGAGCCTGGCAGGCCTACGAAGATTATGCCCTAGAGGGCGTCACGTGCTTGCTATAGTGACGTTGTCGCCTTCCTGCTTCAACGCTACGTTCAACGTTATGGCACTTCCCGCGAACTCCTGAGCGTCCGAGGACGCGTCTTGCTCGCCAGTGTCATTCAAGAACTTCTCACTGAATGCCACGTTATTCCGCGCTCTACCACCGCATATCACCCGCAAACAAACGACTTGACAGATTGCTTTAACTGAATCCTTTGAGACATGATTTCGATGTTTGTTGCCTCCACCCACACGAACTGGGACCTCGTCCTTCCCCATGTCCCGTACGCCTACAATTCGGCGCCGCAGGCAACAACGGGCTTTTCTCCCATCTTTCTACTTTATGGTCGAGAACCGTCATCTCCCATTTACAATATTCTTCCTTGCCGTCCCCAGTTGGTTGAGGATACACTGGTTTCCGAAGCCGTCCGGTATGCAGAAGAATTTCGACAACTAGCACGCTCACTTACAATGCAAGAACAAGCGCTACGGAAATTCGTCATGACGACGTGCGCCCCCACCACCAGTTTTCGCCTGACGCTCTCGTTTGGTAGCGGTTGCCTTTTACTTTGGTACCAGGTGTCTCCTGCAAGTTCGTATTTAGATACCCTGGACTCTACCGGGTCCTACAGCAAATTTCTCCGGTAAACTACGTCATCGAACCATTGACGCTCCCTACGGACCTGCGTCGCCGAGGCTACAAAGCTGCGCACGTAAATCGCCTCAAGGCTCTATCAGGAGCGCTTGGTCCTCATGACGCCTTAGGCCACCTGTGTGGCTCTATCTTCAGCAAGAGCGGAAGTTGTAATGAAGAAGAAGTGCGGTCTGCAGAGCTGTGCAGCTGAATGGCCAGCGCTACGCAAGTGGCGTTGTAGCTAGACGTTGTTGCTGGTGTGACTGGCTAAGCCTACGCTGTTACTTCTTCCAGTCGGCGTCATTCATGTCGTCCACAGCCGTGTCAGACTTCTTGCTCGTGCAGTAAAGACTCAGCTGTTAGCGCTGTATGCCGTCAGTTTCTTTCGCCGTCTGTGTGCTTCTGCACTACTGTGCAAATAATGCCGATACCAACTGGCCCACCAGTCTGCGCTTTTAAAAATTCAACAACCCCATAAATTCAGTGCCCACGCGCCGTGATGGCTTAGCGGCTATGGTGTTGCGCTGCTAAGCACGACGTCGCGGTTTCAAATCTCTACCGCGGTGGCCACATTTCGATGGGAGCTATATGCAAAAACGCTCGTGTCCCTTGCATGGAGGCACGCAAAAGACCCGGATGTGGCCAAAAATAATCCGGGGTCCCCCACTACGCTATGCGTCATAATCAAATCGTGGTTTCGGCGCATAATACCTCGGAATTCCTTCAGAAACTCTGCCCGTGATGTCAAGTAAAACCTATTTTCTGAGTTAGATTTGTGAAACTGCTTTCTGAAACGGGCCCTACACAGCTAAGATTCGTTTGTGACGGGCGCCGTCTGCTAGCAACTACTATCCGCGAAGAACCCATGCGTTGATATCAAGTGTTGGGTGGCGCCCTTTTCAGGCAGTATCAGAAATATTTATTTGCACGTGGAGAGAAGCACTGTGCTGGCAATTGAAAGAACTTTACATGCGTTAGGCATCGCATGCCTGCTAAACTTAGTATCTCGCATGCAAATATTTCAAAGTCGTAGCGTTGCATTCGTTGATTCTCGCATACTCATTCGACATGCATTCATACATTCTTACATTCTTACATACTTTACGCACATTCTGATACTTATATGTGTCGCTAACCAAGTTCCCTCAAACTTGTGCCACTAGGTCGAGCTTGGTGTAGTGCTCGGGTGTCTGAACTTTTTGGCCAGAGGGAGGGAGTGGCCATCAGTGGCGATGCCGAGCGTCGGACAAGAAAAGCAAGCTCTAAACTTGAGGAAATTATATAGGAAACATAAGTAAAGGTACTGGGCGCAAACTGATAATTTTATTCCAATCAATCGACGCGCTTTACTCCAATTATTTATTTTAATGTGTTACGTTGATCTTCTGGCGTAACGTCCAAAAAAGGAGCTAAATATTTATTTTAGGATTAGAATTTACCTTGTGCACCAAGTTTCCGCGGGTACGTGGTTGAGAAATAAAATGAAGCATACATGGTGGCCCAATAAGGTTCTTGAATATTCCAGTCGCGCACAACAGTTTGATTGTCCACAATTTTTCCATCTGTACCAAGCAGATGTCTACAACAGGTTGAGGTGGTCTGAGAAGAGACACGGTTCTTTACAATGGGTTTTTATTTTTCTGGTGTGTCATTAGGGCAACTCCACTATTAGGCGGTATGCGAATATTCGAAACTTTCGAATAACGAATCGAATAGGGATTCGTGAATAGTCATGAATATTCAATTCAGTCTTCGAACCGAATAGTGTCTATTTGTAAATGAGAATATTTTTAGAATACTTTTCGAATATTTGAAAACGTCAACTGCAGCCAAATAAACATAAAATTAGACCAAAAGTAGTGTCAATTGTCACCCCCGCGGGCATAGGCACGGACCATGGGGGCAGGCGGGGTCTCCTAAGTTGTCCCGGGGGCGCAGAGCCCCCTTCAGTGATGCCGAAGGCTATCCCCCCCTCTAAAAGATGTCTCATTACCACAGTTTTTGAATTTAATTCTGGGGTTTGACGTTCACCAGAGTTGTGTTACTCCCATCATTGAGTTTTTTTAGTTGCTTCTACCGTTTCACTTAAGATTTTATTGCGGCTAAAAGCTTAGTCCGTCATTTGGCGTGCGGCTTTATGTCATACTTTCACTTTATTTTAGCAAATGCTAACAACAGGTGGCCGAGCGCATTAGAAGCACCGACGGCGGGTACCTTATCCGTATTTTGCCGCATTTTTCAATTTTTTTTATTTCTGCACAGATAACTTCTATTATATTTTTTCAAGAGAAGGAAGCTGTCAACTAACAACTATTTCTAATGGTACGGATATCCTATGCCTACAGAATGAACATGCTCCTGTATGTTCACCTTGCTCCAAATCCCGGGCCTGACACTCGTTCCGCATCATTGCTTTCCTTGGAAGACTTGCCCGATGATCCCGCAGAACAAATGCGGGTTCTTTTTCGTTTACTGAAAGATCTGCATACTCGTTCTGTGCAATCAGCAAAAAGTCAGGCCGAACTGTCCGCTGACATAAAAGCCATAAAAAGCAGTCAAAAAGTATCGAAATGAAGACTGGCAACATTCACGATAGATTGGATAAACTTGAAGAAAAAAATAAATCGTTCGACAATATGTCTGATGAACTTAACGGATTACGCCAGACAGTGGAAGGCGCAACCGCCAGGCATGATTCTTTGGAAGCTTGTGCAGACGATTTAGAAGATAGGTCGCGTCGCGACAACTTAATTTTTCGCGGTGTACCTGACTCTCCTGAATCGTGGGACCAGTCTGAAGAACGTGTCAAGTCTGTCCTTCTTTGTGTTGCGGATAATTGGCCCGATAATGCTATCGATCGTGCGCATCGTATGAGACCTTTCGCCGCCAATAAGTGCCGCCCCATTGCTGTGAATTTTTCAAACTATAAAGTTAAACAAAAAGCTTTGAGTGCACGTAAAAAGCTAAAAAAGATAACATCACTATGAGCGATGATTTTTCACCCGCAACGCGTCGTATACGCTCGAAACTTGCTGATTTTGCCAAAAGTCAATCGGAAACGGAGCCCTATCAGCTTAGGTACAAAACCCTTGTCATGAATAAAAAGCATTATGTGTACACTGCAGAAACAGACAGCGTCGCAGAACGTAAGCAATTCACTTCATCTGATCACCGTCATACAAATGCCAACGCAACTAAAGGTACACCAAGCTAGAGGTGCGCCAGGGGCTGTGGGCAAGATCAATTACACACATCTGTACTCTTTACTAATGTTCGAAGTCTGTCTAATAAGCGTGACCGTTTAAACTCTGCTATTGATACTTGCAATGCACGCATTCTCGTATTAACAGAAACCTGACTTCGGCCAGAGGTAATGGATCATGAACTTTTTTCTTCAGGTAATAAATTTTCTGTATATCGCTGTGATCGAGGGTCACGGACAGACGGTGGTGCATTGCTCGCCATCTCAAAAGAACTCCCATCGTACCGCATCCACATTCCAAGTGAGTTGGAAACCGTTTGGGTTGTCGCGGAATTTCCCAAGCAAAAAATAATTATTGGTGTCTGTTACCGCCACCCTTCTCATAATTCCATTTTCGTTAACGAACTACATGATGTGATTAATTCTGTGGTGTGTCAATTCCCGAGGTTACCGCTTTTCTTAATGGGGGATTTTAACATCCCTAATGTATCGTGGGACTGTGAGCTACCTGCGCTAAACCCGCCTTCTTCACTCGCAAGAGATTTTTTAGATATGTGCGCTGTATTTTCTTTAACACAATTATTGATAACGAAACCAACTAGAATAGCTGAATCAACAGCAAAAATTCTTGATCTAGTACTAACATCACACCCTGAATACATTTCTAACGTAACTCGCCTGCGCGGTATAAGTGACCACTCTATTCTCTCATTTTGCATTAACCTTTCACGTCCAAAATGCAAAAACAGAAAGAAAGTTATGAAAGATTATAAAAATGCGAATTTCGAAATAATCAGCCAGGAACTTTGCACTTTTCCTGACGGTTTTCTCGGTGGCTTTGAAGAGCGAACGGTACAATCAAACTGGTATTTATTTTTATTTAAGGTTCAAGAATTAACAAATAAATACATGCCTACTCGTACAATAATTGTAAATGCTGATGCACCAGGGTACAACCGCCACATAAAACGTTTGTCGAATAAGAAAAAAACGCACATACCGCTCAGCGATATGGTCCCCAGATGACGGCCGCTGGGCAGCATACGAACAAGCTTCCGCCGTATACATAGCAGCCATAAAGAAGGCTAAAGATACTTTTCTGAATTACACGTTACCTTCAATGCTCACATCCGATCCCAAAAAGTTCTGGCGCGTGTTTCATCCTAAAAGTGATAGCGTAATCAGTCTTGTTGATTCTGGAGGGAATACTATACCTCATGCGCAATGTGTGTTAAATGAAGTCTTTGTCAGCAACTTCTCTACAACAACACAAACAATACTTCCTCATGTTAAGCCTTTAGGATTTATAGTAATGTCTCCCATTATAATTGACTACAATGGCGTGGTGAAAGCTATGAAAAATTTAAGAGCATCCTCCTCACCTCGGTACGATTCCATTAATCCTAGGTTTCTTATAAATACAGTCTGTTACTCATCAATTATATTAACAAAACTTTTTCAACAGTCGCTAGAGAACAGTTCCCTCCCCGTTGACTGGAAGACCGGGAGGGTGGTTCCGCTTGACAAGTCTGGCAATGAACGCTCGCCTCTAAATTATCGCCCCATTTCGCTAACTAGCATTCCATGTAAAATTTGCGAGCATATTCTATTTTCAAATCTTGTTTCTTTTCTTGAATCGAATTCATTTTTTTCGCCTTCACAACATGGTTTCCGCAAGACATTCTCATGTGATACTCAACTTGTATGTTTCACTCACTGTCTTCATGCCATCCTGGATCGTTCTTCTTTAGGTGACTGTATATTTTTAATTTTTCAAAAGCGTTCGATAAAGTATGCCATAATCTCCTTTTATATAAGTTGCAGTTACTAAATTTGCATTCCAAACTGCTTGCATGGCTCCAATGTTTTTTACTAAATCGTTGCCAGTTTGTCTCTGTTTGACACTGACTCTCCTCCGAGTCCTGTTTCCTCAGGGGTACCACAAGGATCGGTGCTTGGCCATCTTTTTCTAATCTACATTAACGACTTACCTTCTTGCGTCTCTCCCCATATCAACTTGTTTGCAGATCACTGTGTAATATTTCGAGAAATAACTAGTCCTAACGATACTACTATTCTACAGTCTGATCTTGATTCTGTGTCCGCTTGGTGTAAGACTTGGTGCATGGAATTAAACACTAAAAATGCAAAGTCATGCGTGTAACTAGATCTACTAATGCAAATGTTTCATATCATCTTGATAACTTTCCTTTAGAAGTAGTATCGTCATATAGATATCTTGGCGTCACTATACCCTCAAAACTAATCTGCAATGATCACATTGAATACATAATCGCCAACGCCAACAAAGCACTTGCATATCTTCGCCGGAATTTGTCACGCGCTCCTCAGGCTCTTAAACTTTTACTTTATAAAACACTAATTCGTTCGAAGGTGGAATACGCCGCTTCTGTTTGGGACCCTTTCCATGACAATCTAATCTACTCACTCGAAATGGTTCAAAATAACTCTGCACGTTTTATTATGTCTAATTATGCTCAAACCGCAAGTGTGACTAATATGAAATCGAGCCTTCAACTACCACCACTAGCATCTCTCGCCGTAAGATTCATCGCTTGTGTCTTTTTCACCGCATATTTCACCATCGTTCACTACACGATGATTTCATCTTTCCTCCCCAGTACGTATCATCGCGCATTGACCACCGACAAAAAGTAGCCCTTCCTTTTTGCAGGACTTCTACTATTCAGTATTCATTTTTTCCCAGGACTTGTGAAGAGTGGAACCATGTTCCTAGCACTACTGCAGAAATTACAGACCATCAACATTTCAAAAATGCTTTAACAGTAACTGATTACTTCTTTACCTCCTGTTATTTCTCGTTTTTTCCTCTTGTTTGCTTGTGCTTACCTGTATCATCTACTCATTTTACATTGTTTGGTAGTATGGTGATTTGCATTGATTTGATTTGTTAATTAGAGTATTTGTATTTTTATTGGTACATTATATAACTCCATGTAGAAGTGTATCTTTTCACAGAAATGTTTTTTTGCCACTCCCCTCTGTAATGCTTCGGCCCTGAGGCTACAATAAATAAAAAAAAACCAACTATTTCTTATGGTACGGATATCCTATGCCTACAGAATGAACATGCTCCTGTATGTTCACCTTGCTTCAAACTGGTTTGCGTGCTTCGTTGACCGTAACAAAAGAAACCTGCAGACTTCAGTGACCCCTCCGGCAGAGTCTTTTATCAACAGCGTGCGAAATGAACATGAATGACATGTGTCTCAGTATTGCTTCTAGTTACAGCCCGCTATGCTAACGACTCACGAAAAAAAGTCTTCTTATAATATATAACATTTATTAGCGATGGAAACATCATCACGTGCATGCACAGGTCATAAGAATAGCGAATTCACTCAGTAACCGAAATGAGGGCAACCCGGATTCACTCGAAATCAAAATCAATAGGAGTGATGTGCAGCAGCGCTTATACTCAGACTCACAATAAATAAAAGACAAAGGAGAGGCTGCACGTATGCCGGAAGGGCGACGGAGTATTAGTGATAGCGAAGTGTAATACAATTACACGAAGACTCTGCCCGTGGAAATCCATCTAAGTGCCGCAACCCCAACCGGACATTCAATATATATATATATATATATATATATATATATATATATATATATATATATATATATATATATATATATATATATATATATATACATACTCATATATAAAGCGCTAATGTGGTTCCCAATGGAGCGAAAATTATGTGTAAACCATCGGTTTAAACGCTTAGATGGTTGTCACATAATGTTGCTCCGTTGTGGACCAGTTTACCGCCGTTTAAAACGCTTCGATGGTTTACACATAATTTTTGCTACGTTGTGAACCGACCTGCCGCCGTTTAAACCGCTTCGATGGTTGACACATAATTTTAGCCCCGTTCAGAACCAATTTTCTGCCGCTTAAACCGCTTCGACAGTTTGCACATATTTTGCGGCCTTGTGAACCAATTTGCCGTCCTTTAAACCGCTTCAATGGATGACACACATTTTTGCTCCGTTGTGAACCAGTGTACCGCCGTTTAAACCGCTCCGATGGTGCGAAAATGGACTGAAGGTATTATCTAGTCTCATGCGTAAGTGTCCAAACTGTAATCAGATCAAAATTTTGAATAGACAGCTTTTTGAGCGTATAATAATATGAAATTTTGCATGGTGTTCAATCAATCATGTAACCTGGAAAAAGTTGTTGCCAACTTCAGCCAACACCAGGTCGCCCTCCCGATAAGTTCTGTCGATTTTGTGTTTTCTTTTCTAAGGCGTCCTCATTTACCAAGCCTTAGAGTTACATTTTCGTGCAGGCTTGTGGTGCTAAGATGTCCTTCGTCATCAATATCACATTCCTGCCAAGAAGTTGCATCTGATCCCGGAAAAACACAAATCCTGGAATGCACAAAACTGCCCCTAATTGAACATCATGGCGTTGGCTAGTAAAGAGTGTTCATTATGATCTTCCAGTCCAGAAAAACCTAAGAACCCTTAGAGAGATTCATTATTTCCCTTTTGCCCGAACTGCTCATCATTAATAAGATTCTGTGGAAAAGCCAAGACGTCTGAATGTCACGTTGAATCTTTTCGTTTAGTTATGACGATTCCAGTCCTTGAAATGTTTGAATTTCTTTATATGGGAGCTGCTGGGCAAGTTCAGCTGAATCCACATCATCACAAAAGCTCACAACACGTCGTCACAGGGACCCCACACTTCCACGGCAGCTTCGCTCCGTATGGGTCCTGTCTGAAGGAGGAGCCAAGTTGTTCATTTATGAAATATGTTCGCTGCGTTGACAGGATACAAATCAGTGGCGACATTCTAAAAGGTGTTCTTGCCCGCCGGATTGTCTTTCTACTACGGAAGCATGAGGATGGAATGTCTTCATTCTGACATTGGACAAAAGTGATTCAGCTTGATCCCGTATCAAAGGGGAGCCTTGATCCTGTATAAACTTGATCCCCTACCAGTCTAGGTTGCAGGTTATGTTAACATACTAGTCTTTCTTCAATCAGTTTTTGAGACCCTCCCGAAGTTGGTACTCCTGTTCGTCGTAGTATTTGTCATCATCTTGAAATGTCAGGTAGAAGGTGACGGATCCTGCTGCCCGATGATAGTCAGCATCCGAGTAAGTCTCCTCCCTATCCATGTCTGGAAGTGGGATGATACTGGGGAGAGTAAGTTTTTTCGTGTTACGTAGGAGTTGTCATGGGGACAGGTGCTGGCGCTGCCCGAGTACGTTTGGGTGGTTAGTTCATTCGACCTCTTATGTGGAGCTGTTGTGCAGGACCCAGGCTATGCAAGTTAGAAGATGATTGGCCTGAGATAGTACGGCGTATGGAGGTTCATCCGGGCGGATTAAAGCGACATTTAGGTCCATGGTCAAAAAGAATTCAACGTAAGAGAAACAATAGCTCCGGATTTTAGACTCCCAACAGAGCATCGGGAGTTTGTTTTGCCGCACTCTTGGTTAAAGAGAAAACTTTCTTTCATACACAAAGGTGCTCTCGCCCAATCTTTTCTCGAGAACATTGACACGAGAGGAATTAACTGATCGTAATGCGCAAAGTGAGCCTCGCAGTGTCGGAGACCTCCAAGGGTTACTTTGAGGAACCAGCAGAAATTTATTGGGTTTCAAGTCAAGAAGTTGCTCCTTTTTGTTCATTTATAAGGGATACTCTATTCGTACCAAGGTGATCACGTCTAAGAAAGGAGATGTAATTGAGGTAATGGGACATTTTTCTGGCCTTGTACGCATCAGCACACTTAATTGCAACTAGCATTTCTTCTTTTCCACAGGAGAAGGGAGAATGGTCTTGAAGGTGTGTTACCTTTTTACGTACAAGCGTACATGCTCCTGTGAAATTGGCGAGATTACGTGTGCCGCCGAGAGGGAAGCGAGCGTTGGAGGAGGAAGGTGCCTGGAGTTGAGAAGAGATTCGCGCGTCGAGGAAAGTAGGGAAGAGCGCGCTGAGTGCGCGGGTTCCGCGCGCTCAGCTTAGCCCCGAACTCAAACTTTGCGTTGAGCGATGCAGGGAAAGCAAGGGAAAAGGAAGCAGGGATAAAGAAAGGAAGCGAAGCGTCGTGGAGGAGGAGCGTACGCGAAGGCGCCCTGGGTTGACCTCCTCTGGCAGTTCCTACGGGTTCTGCGTGCTCAATGGACGTACCAGGTTCGTGTTGTGGTTAAGAGGCCGAGCGCCGAGCGAGAAGGATGGAGCAGCGACCCAACCGACGGCAGACCGAGCGCGAGCCGACCGTCTGCGAAGTCGATGCCAAGCGCCGGGCAGGAGCAGAACAAATCTAGCAAAAGGCGCGCGCTCGGCGTGCCTAGGAGACTCCAGAAGAGCAATATGGAGAGGAAAGTGAAAACGCGTAGTGTGAATTGCGCATTACCAAATTACTCAACATAATCAACACTGTGCGCATTTTCTTACAGCACCTTACCATTTTTCTTAATGGCGCGTTACACTTCATAAAAATCGACAATCGGACATAAAACATAAATAAATAGAAAATAAGCATTGAAAATAGAGCCACACTTGCACACAATCAAAGCATTTTGAAAAGCGTCTACCCGCAGTGCATCAAAAACGAATAGCACCCATGCGCTTCAAGTAACGTAACCCGCTTTGGTGCGATGACATGATACTTTAACTTTATTTTATGCCAATTATCCAATTTTGCTGATTATAGAGTAGGGGTTATTGCGATGAACGTCCGATACAATGTTTACCAACGGACATGCCGACAACACCAGGATTTCACGCTCTCCAATAAAACCTTGAAAATTAGGCTTAGCTCCCATCTCCCATCTACTTTCTTAAGGGTTGCTAGGCTCATCGCGGAAATTACTGGAGCAACAGTTCGATGTCTGCCTTTAGGGGAGAGGTGAAACCTGATGCCTGGGATGAGCACGGCGGCTGGAGTAGGGTATTCGTGGCCGTTGGCTGGAGGGTTGGTCTTTCTTAGGGGCTTCTGCGTGTATGCTCTCTCACGTCACTTGCGTCCTTGAGAAGGCTCCTTCTCGGCGAAACGTTTAGGGGCCGCACCACGCTGCTTCTGGATGGTGAATAGGAGGATGACTTGCGATGGGACCTAACAGCTCGAGATACTTAGTCTCAGGATGTTAAAGGGCGTCTCACCAGACCACATAACAAATTTCGGTTATACACTGGAAGTAGTTACGTGTCCTCTAGGGAGCATTCTGCCGCCGAAAGTTTTCAGATCGGTTCAATTATAGCCAAGATAGACATATTTCAGTCTCGAGAAACCATTACTTCAAAAGGTGAGCGCCACGGCCTAGAGAGACACTCTCTCGACTTCCCCGTCTAGCCTCCGCAAACGAAAATCCTTCGCTGCGTTCTCCCATACCGGAGCTCGAGAAAGGCCCGTCTCATACCTCATGGGCCCCGCCTTCATTTTTTTGACCTCGCTTTTTGGCGGCTCCGCGCACTTCCGCTGACGCCGTCGCACGCGAGCTGTTGTGATCGTCTTGTTTCGCGCAGCGCACGATTTTGCGCTATGCACAAGGACACCTGCCAAGCGGTATAAGTGAGTCCTATAGGAATACTGAGGCAGACACAAGCGTATCACATAGCATAAATGCGCGCTGGAACATGATAGAAATGACTGCAAAACGTGGGAACAAGTCGACGAAACGGAAGTACATCTCTCTTGTTGCGGTGAGAAGTAAAACAAAAACATGCGGACATTCGGCTTGCTTACTTTAATAATTCTCAAAACTTTAATTCGTCTATTCAAGCAACAAGTTAGTCAAATACCACATTTTGCGTTGAATAATTCTCGAGTGCACGTATCACTACGAATGACGACACAGCACAAACACGTGTGCGTAGGCCCTCTAGCATGTGTACGTCACCATCCGGCTTGGAGCACGGCGGCCATGAGGAGAAGCGCTAACAGCGTTCGGTTTAAAATTTAACATCTTTCCGCGGTGCGTAGCACGTAATATTTAGCAGACACAATCGTTAGCATGCATTGTAGGCTCTGCGCTTGTCAGCTCAAAATGGCCAGACCTGGTAAGACACGCTTCGACGGGAAAAAGTTTAAAAATCTAGTCGATCCAGTTGACGACCGGCTGTGCTAGGTCTATTTATGCTACATGACTTTTGGCACAGGAGATAGGCTGGAGCAAAGGCATTGCGAAGAGTTCTTTTTCTTTTTGAGAAAGCTGGGCCCGAGGTCATGCATTTTCGTGAATGTGACACAGTACATAGGGTTAAAATAATGCAGTATCGACTTTTCAGTTTCAAGATAATTTAGTAGTCAGTGTACGAATGTTCGTAACCCGCTTAGCCTTTCTCAGAAAGCGCTCTTATAGTAAACTTGTAAACTTGCCGATGAGAAATATACATGTGCAGTGGGTGGAAATAGCGGAGGAACCATAGAGCATATTTTATTATCTAGTTGCAGCGCTCAACCACACGTAAACGGATATAGTAACTCTGTCCAAGGGTGTGGGATTTATTAAGAAAAGAGAAAGACTAATTACCATCTGGGGTAGAATAGTAAAAGACTAGAGTATTGCTTCTGTAGAGACACAGAATTAATAAATTAATATCCATTACTCTTTAGTTCTTTGCATTTCTTTGTTTCAATGGCTTGTTAACGTCAACCAAAAATCTTAATGGCCTAGAATAAACGCAGTACCAAGAAGTATTTTACTAGGCACTTTAGTCGGGACGATTCACTTGCTGGTTCATTGTGATAGATAGATCGCACTGACTCGTGCTTTGCGAACCATCATCGTGAAATCCTTGTCAAACGCGAGGAGTGAAGGTGCCGTTCATGACCGGTATGAAGCACTTCGAGCTTGGATGTTACATATCATCCTCGTGTGCGCGCACCTCCTTCAGTATAAAAAGCGCAGGGGGATGTTGACGAGGAATGAGTATACTTTGCCAGATTCTATAAATATGCATCCAAGTGCCTTACATAAGATTGACAGACAGCATGCGTGGAATCTACATTCTCTTTTACCTACTATGGTAGATTGAAAAGATATTTCAATGCACCTTGAAGGAGTTCATTTTAAAAGTGGCTTGGAAATTGTTTTCTGTAACGTTTGAGATCACCTGCTTATTGTATGTACAGACCTCCTGTACAAATATTAATACGATTTTCATTCATTGTGAACTTCAGCCAGGTTGAGCTTTGTCTGTATGCAAGAATGTCTGTCTGTCCGCTTCTAAGCTCTTTCCCGCCAAGTACATGATCTAAGGGGTATAGCAATGGGCTGCTACACCGAGGGAACCGAGTCAGAAACTGTCAGACCAAGGTGTGTCACTGGGTATATGCTGGTTTTTAATGAACGTCTTTCACGACAACTTGGGTCATTTGGTATGTGCGGGTGGGTATGTGCCGCTCTTCAATTACAAAAAAAATGCGCTCTTCAACGGTTTTCTGTGGAGCAGAATCACATGGGTGACATATATCATAAAAAATTTGACTAAATAAACAAAACACAGATATGTGCCACACCCCTACTAGATGGCACGCTGTGTGCCACACGCCGCTAGATGGAGCAGCAGTTAAGCGTAAAGGAAGAAAGAGGAACCACCTGCATAAACGACTCATACGTGACGTCTGTCGGTGGTGAAAATAAGGTGTTTCGCCACAATGCTTCAATGCTAATTGCAATAACGTCGAAAGTTATCCTGAAATGGGGTCTACGGGCAATCCTTCTTTTTTCAGTGTAGTCGTTTTTCATAGAACGAAAACATATATCAGCTGTTTTTGGTATGCGACACAAAATGCTTTCTCCATGTGCCCCCCTAATGTAAAGAAGGCGGGTCATGGAGGGGGGGGGGGAGGCGGGACGGCGCCGCGGTTTTATTGGTTGTATATGCACACCCTGAATTCCATATAAAAAGCGCTAAGGAATTCCAAAGGAGTTCTAACATTTAAAAGCAGCCCCTACTAAGCGTTCCCACAAAACAAAAAGAACTTGCAATAATGCAATGAATACCGATCAGAAGGCTGGCTGCGATTCCTCCTAGGTAGGCAAGAGCAGTACTGAAGAAACTGCTCCACATTGAAGAGATGTCAAAAAGTGGAAAGCTGCTACGCCACCTGGAAAGAAGGAGTCATGAAATTAGGCGCCAAAGTGGGAGAAGATATCATTAGCTCTTTCGCGCAAAAACAAAAGATGCCGCAGGACGCAAGTGACACATCCCTTCCGGCGACAGTAAACATATTCCCAACATGAAAGCACAGCAGCTTTGTTTAGATCCTCGCATTGACGAGCTCAGGGAAGAGCTCAGGAAGGAAATTAAAGAATCCAAATCTAAGCTTGAACGAGATGTCAAAAGGAACTAGGAGACTTTGATTAAACCTCGAGCACCTGAATGCGTAGTGTGAACAGATAATGGAAAAAAAATACTGTCCTTGTAAAGGAGAACGAAAGGTTAAGAAAGGCCAATGAATCGTTCATGAATGATTGCACATGTATGAAACGGGCGCTTGAGTAGCACGAACTAAGACTGACTGCTAGTGAGCAGTATTCACGGACGTGCAACATCGAGACCAAGGGAGCGAATGAAGAGGAAAATGAAGACCTCAAGAAAGTTCTATGCCAAATAGGAACACTTGTCAATGAGCCTGTGATCCCGGATGACATTGAAATTGTGCATACAGTCAATCCCTGAAACGAACTATCCTCCCCTAGTATTATAGCTTAGTTTAGGAGACTTGCAAAACGCGACTCTCTACTTCAGAAGTCTAAAGAACACGTGTGTCAACGTTTGACGTTGGCCAATCATCAGACTCCCCTGTGTTAATAAATAAGCATCTTTGTCCTCCTCTAAAATGGCTCTTGGGAAAGACAATAGAGAAGAAGTGAGTCTGTAGTTGAAAGTTCGTCTGGACAAAAGATGGAAAGATTTTGGCACGGAAAGATGGAAACTCCCGAGTAATTCATGTTCGCAGCCCTCGTGGCCTTGACAAAATTGTGCAGGGCTAAAACATATAGGATTATTGAAAAACAAGATAAATTGAAAAATGGCACTACACAGAGATGATGTAAATAAAATATTCAGCACTGAACCTATACAAGGAATAAAATGTTTCCATCTTAACGTGCAATCAGCACGTAGAATAGCAGACGAACTATCAATTTTTTTTTGAAAGCTTTAATTTTACTTTTGACATTGTAATGCTCACGGAGACAAGGTTCACATCAGGCAGAGATGTTATAAGGGATCCAAGTTATTCAACATTTTTTATAAACAGAACTTACAAATCTGGTGGCGGATTGTTAATACATGTAAAAAGAAGCGTCGAATGTAATATACTTGATCAATTTTCTTCTGTATAGAATAATATCGAAAGTGTTGTGGTCAAGCCTAAAAATTATACTATTGCTACAATGTACCGTCCTCCTAGCGGGAGCTGGTCAAAATTCATTGATTATCTTCAAACGCTTCTTAAGTACGCAATTCAAAATAATCTAATGCTTAGTTTAGGTGGCGACTACAAAATTGATATGCTGAATGTGTCCCCATGCCAACAGCTCGGCTCAGTGTTAGATTCGAATAGATTCTATAGTATTACTGCTGGTCCTACCCGTATTACGGCTAATAGTAGTACTTTAATTGCTTTATTCATAACAAACCTGGATCCTAGCTGCACTGTGGGTGGCGTTCTTGCCTCACAAGTGAGCGATCACTTGCCAATTTTTTGTTTAAGACCCCTACCAGGACAGTCAACAACTTTTTTGCGTAGATGGAAAACTACAGAACATTAATCAACATACCGTCGATAATTTTAGAAATTAGCTGATAAATATTGCCTATAAACTCGTCTATGACAGCAAAACATGCGATGAAGCCTATGATAAGTTTCAGTGCCTGCTTAAGAAAGCGTGCTTCGAATCATTTCCGTTTATCCTTATTAGGAAGTCAGCACGATCACGTAAACCTTGGATTACTAATTATTGCCTCAAACTAATCAAGAAGAAGAATAAGCTTTTGAAGAACTTTTTAACGACACGCAGCCCTGAGGACTGGGAACTATTTCGAAAACAAAGAAATACAACCAATACGTTCATGTGTAATGCGAAACACGCATACCTGCACAATATTTTTCTATAGAAAACAGTTATAAGCCTGTATCCATGTGGGAAAAAATTTATGTCCTTTTCAATCGTGCCAGTGCAAATAAAAATATCACTGAATTAAAATAAATGGTGAATCAGTGCAAGGTACTATACTGGCACAAGCTTTTAATGACTTTTTCTTGAACCTAGGGTAAAGCTCCCATAATTTTTATGCAACCAATATGGTTGAAAAAAAAACCCTAATAGCCTTTTTCTTAACCCGACGAGCGAATCTGAAGCTTTCGCAACACTTTGTTCACTTAGAAACACCGCAGCTCTGGACATAGAAAATTTACAAATAAAACCTGCAATCTACATAGCCGATTTAATTGCACCGGTACTCACTCATATCTATAATCTAGCCCTCTTAGCAGGAACTTTTCCACGAAAAAATGCAAATTTCAAAAGTTATTGTAATTTTTAAAAGCTGGGATAAAAACAACCTCGCCAATTACAGACCAATTTCTCTTCTACCACTGTTCTCTAAAGGTCTGAAGAAACTGTTACATTCTAGGATTTCTCCTTTCGCGGAAAAATTCAATTTCATGAGTGAATGTCAGTTTCATTTTCGCAAAGGTCGATCGACGGAGCATGCTCTGTTAACATAAAAAGACATTATTCTAAAGGTATTTGAGGAAAAACAGTTGGTTATTGGAATATGTGTAGATCTTTCAAAAGCATTTGTCAGTTTGAACCATGACACATTATTAGTAAAACTTGAACTTTGCGGGATAAGAGGAGTACCTTTAAAACTTTTAACATCATACTTTAAGTACCGGAAATAGTGCGTTTCTATCAATGACAACTGTACACGACTGAATCTGCAGTCGTCACGGCGCACCAGTAATCGCGTGATCTGTTACGTCACGTTGGCTTCGCTATATATGTAACTTGCGCAACCGCAATAAACTCGTTGTTCGCCCAACTGCTGGCCTGGCTACAACAACCTGACCCCTTTGAAATCGATAAAAGCTGGCGTTCCACAAAGAAGCATTCTTGGACGTTCTTGCTTAATTTATATGCTAATGATGTCACTAGCATTAGCAAAACACCAACCTATATAATCTACGCGGAGGACGTTACTCTTCTATTTTGCGAGTCCAACATTAAAACTTCAGTTCAACATCAATGATTTCCTCCAAAGCCTGCTGACATGGAGTAATATAAATTCATTAAAAATGAACACAAGCAAAACTAAAGCCATGCTTTTTACTCCTAAACAGTCGCCAGTAGTTCTCGGAGAAAGTCTTATGCTTGACCAAATGCCTTCAGAGGTTGTTGACTCTTTCTAACACTCGGTGTATACTTCCACAAGCATATGTCCTGGTACAGGCATATTAAACACTTTATTGCCAATGTTTCGAGGACTGTCGGCATTTTGGATAGATTACGTTTTTTTCTACCATATAATAATAAATTACTGATTTACAACGCGTTATTTTTGCCCAACTTAAACTACTGCTTGCTGGTATAAGAAAAACTACGTCATCCAATTTGCAACAATTGTGCATACTTCAGAAAAAAGCCCTTGGACACACAGCTGGAATGCCCTTCAATGTACATACAGAACAACTTTTCATGCGGTGTAATGTAGTACCTGCTCGTAATCTATATTCATAAAATATGGCCATACGATGTAAACACAGCATGAATACTAGGGAAGGCATCATAACGTTGTTATCGTACTTGAAGTCTAGGACACCTACATACAACACACGCATCAAAAAGTATTGGAAAGCCCCTTTTTGTTGAACGAAATATGAAGAACAAATGCTTCAACTCAGCATACCTGTACTTCTAAATTTTTTTATGAACGAGAGATTGATGTCACAACTGTCAGCATAAACACACTGCGCTAGATCTTTATGAGGCATTCATGATATCATCTGTTCTACGTGGATGTGCTTGTGGGAAAACTAATGTGCATTTCATTATGGGTATTTCATTTGATGCATACAACCCTGCAATTCTCTCTATTTTCTGTACTTCTATTGCTTTTTTCCTACAGAGAATATAAGAAACAGTAGTCCGTGCCTGAAATTTTGATATTGAAATGTATGCTGCTTTGTTTTTAACGCTTTTTGGGCCCACATTATGTTTGAAATGTTAAGAGTATCGCTGGTTTATCCTACTGCATACCTTGTAAAGGGGGCCCGAACCTCTGTCAAGTGAGTGAGTGAGTGAGTGAGTGAGTGAGTGAGTGAGTGAGTGAGTGAGTGAGTGAGTGAGTGAGTGAGTGAGTGAGTGAGTGAGTGAGTGAGTGAGTGAGTGGGTGAAGAAACTTCGTTGTGAATGCCTGCAGAACGATTAGTTTTCCCTTGTTAGGGAGGCGTTACCGTGACGTGGCCATGGCGTCTTCGCGGCGTGTCGCGCCTCTACTTCGGCCGCGGCCGCACTATTCCCTTTGGTCGACCGCGCCTGCCCCTCTTTTGGGGTGGCAGCCTCCCTCCGGCTTCGCTCGGTCGTTGCCTTTCGAGGGCCGCCGTGATCTGCTGGACGGCCTGGGTTTGGACATCTTGGTCATAGCACCTCATTGCGGCCTTGAGCCGCGACGGGATCGTTGTCATCGTTGCAGCTTCGTGCGGATTCTTAGCACAGTTCCAAAGGATGTGAGCTGCAGTGGCTCTTTCCTTTCGGCACACACAACACAGATCACTTTCATAAACACTTGGACACACGTGCCTCATCAGCACCGGGGTGAATAACGACCCCGTTTGAAGTTGTCGATATAAAACCGCCTGCTTACGGGTCAAGCCCGGATGAGGTGGCGGCATAGTCCTTCGCTCTAGTCGGTATCATTTCACAGTTTCGTTTAGGAAGTCATATTGTCCTTGGTTTCCCACCACCACGACGGGTCGGCCGTAGTAGCAGCGGCGCGGTTGGTTAGCCGTCGCGTCGCCGCGTTCGCCGTCTCGTTGTGGTTTGCGCTGCCGTGATCCGACACACATGTGGGCCGGAAACCACTTTATCACAACACACCGACTTTCACTCGCGAGATCGACCACACGCAACACACGCACGGCTTCACCACACACCCTTGCTCTGGCGTAATTTTTCACTGCCGTCCTAGAATCACAGAGCACAGTCGTGCACTCGCGGTCGGCGATGGCCAGGGCAATGGCCACCTCCTCGGCTTGATGCGCTCCTCGAGTCCGCCTACGCCGCTGTTCTCGTTGCACCGGTCAATGCACCGACGACTGCAGCCGCGAATGCCTTTCTGTCATGTGGATACTCTGCCGCGTCCACAAACACGGCACCCCTGTCTTTGGCATGGAGATCGATGAGCGCCTTGACCGTCGCCGCCCGCCGCTCTTTGTGGAACTCAGGGTTCATGTTTCTTGGCACCGGACATACCCGTAGCCGTCTACTAATTGCGTCCGGTACAGGCACTTCTGTATTTTCGGGTCCCCTTTCCTTTGGCCCCAGGCCTAGGTCACGCAGAACTTGTCTGCCCGTTCTTGTTTCCGATAGCCGCGCGAACTGAGCGGTCCTCTGCGCCTCGGCGATTTCCTCCAGGGTGTTATGCACTCCCAGGGCCAGGAACTTGTCGGTGCTTGTGCAGTCGAGAAGTCCGAGTGCAGCCTTGTACGCTTTGCACATGAGCGCATTGATCTTATTTCGTTCGCACTGCCTCCAGTTGTGGAAAGCAGCAACGTATGTAATGTGGCTTATGGCGAAGGATTCCACTAGCCGGGTGAGGCTTTCTTCCTTCATTCTGCTGTTCTGTGCGACACCCTCTTAATGAGGCGGATGGCCGTGATGATGTTGGCCGCCAGACGGTTGACCGTCTCGCCGTTCACTCGTTTGCGCTCAATCAGCATCCCCAGCACTCGGATCTTCTCGACAACGGGGATCATGTGACCACCGCTCGTCTTGATCTTTATTGTCTCTTGCTCTCTCGCAGGTTCGCTGCCTTTCGTCTTCCTAGCTGCCCTTTTCGGAGGAATCACCAACAGCTCAGACTTGCTTGGGGAGCAGACGAGCCCAGACCCGTCCAGCTGCTCTTCGATAGCGTCAGCCGCCTCTTGCAATGTATTCTCGATGTGTCCGCCGCTTCTTCCTGGGACCCAGAGCGTTATGTCGTTGGCATAGATGGTGTGTCGGACCCGCGCGACTCGTGAGAGGCGCTCGGCCACCCCTATCGTTACAAGGTTGAAAAGTAATGGCGAGATAACTGAGCCCTGGGGGGTCCCGACACTTCCGAGTTTCTTCTTTTGGAGCCGCAAGTCACCGGCGATGATTTCGGTAGTCCGCTCCATCAAAAAATCCTTGATGTACGCATATGTTCTCTTGCCCATGTTTAGCTGTGACACCTGGGCCAGAATCGCAGTGTCTCACTTTGTCAAAAGTGAAAAAAACTTCACTTTTTAGTTCTAAATTTCCCCCATTCATTATGGAAATAAATTCAATTCAATTCAATTCAATTGATTCTTTCCAGGCGGACGGAATGTAGCCGGCAGAGAACAACGAGTTAAAGAGCGACAGTACTGTTCTGTAAGTTTCACGGTGCAAGTTTTTGATCACTTCATATATTATTCGGTCACTTCCTAGAGAGGACTTGTTACAACAATTCAGGGAAGCTTGGAGCTCCGCCACGGTCAATTGCGATTGTATGCTTCATTTCCTATGGCTTTGCGACCCACAGGCTGTCGCTCTGCTTGACAATGGTATTTTAGAAATGTATGTGTGTAATGCGATGTACTGGAAATGTGCTCGAAATGTGCTCCAAGACAATCAGCCTGGTCCTCAAGAGTGTCTCCTTGTGTGTTTACTAGTGGTAGAAGATGACTTTCTCGGCCTTTGATTTTGTTAAGCCTGTTGCAGGCTTTTCTTTTGTCTGTTTGAGAATTAATGCCGGAGATATATCGTTGCCAGCTTTCTCTTTTGCCACGGCGGCCCGCTATTCTCACTTCCGACTTTATTTTCTTAAAGGGGATAAGGTTTCTTGTGATCGGGATTCACGAACGTGATTCCAAGCTTTATTTGGTTTCTTTCGCGATTACCTATATTAATTGTTGCACCAGGGAACGCATCGTTTAGAAGGGGATCCACTTGTTTGTGAGATACATATCGACGCTGCATCGCCAATATATGCTGTTAATTATGTAACTGCATCGTAAATAGCAACCATAAGAATGCCATCCCATGTCAAACATGTCAGCTCTCTGTATCGCTGCCCGTCCGCTGAGTCGACTTTCCAGTGGGACACATGTGGGGAACATACGTCCGGTTTTGTAAATTTTAAAATAATCGCTAAATGTTCACTTCCGTGTACATCTTTAACAACTTTCCATTCCAAGTACGTACGGAACAACTATACTTGATTTAATACTTAAGTCTATGTATGAAAATGCCTTCTTTCCGACGCTGTGAAAAGTCAGTTCTACTTATTTAAGAAACATGCACCTGTACATAACAAGAGACTTTCGATCAGGCCCCCTCTGGCATCACATATAGAGTCGCCCCGAAAGGTATTGCGTGCATTGAGGTCTCCAACGACAATGTAACCCGCCGTGGTTGCTCAGTGGCTATGGTGTTGGGCTGCTGAGCACGAGGTCGCGGGATCGAATCCCGGCCACGGCGGCCGCATTTCGATGGGGGCGAAATGCGAAAACACCCGTGTGCTTAGATTTAGGTGCACGTTAAAGAACCCCAGGTGGTCAAAATTTCCGGAGTCCTCCACTACGGCGTGCCTCATAATCAGAAAGTGGTTTTGGCACGTAAAACCCCAAATATTATTATTATTATTAACGACAATGTAGGGCTCCGGAAGTTGTGCAATAAAACTTTCAAATTCTGTTCTAGGAAGTTGATAACTGGGCGGGAAGTATAAAAAGTAACAGTCACAAACTTATGAAAAAGCACTACTCTGACTAAAACTTCCCCAAGGGGCGTTTGCAGCTGTAAATGCTCGCAGGCGACAACCTTATCAACTATTATAGCAACACCGCCTGTCGAGGCGAAAGCGTCGTTGCGGTCTTCGCGGTAAACGGCATATTGTCTGAGAAAGCTAGTATTTGAAGGATTGAGGTGTGCCTCTTGCACACAGAGCACCTTGGATTAAAATTGTGTAGGAGTTCCTTAATGTCATCGAGATTGCGTATTAGACCTCTTAGATTCCAGTGCATTATCTGTGTGGCCATATAACAAGTTTTTTTGTGGTATGTGTCAAAAGAAATCAATTAGGTTAGCTCACGAGATTTTTCCAGGCCGCGTGATACGGGATTTTTGTTTTTTCTTGCCGCGCTCCACGGAGCTACGCCATTCCTTCGGCGTATGAGACATTGGAGTACTCTTTGTTACATCCAGCGCCTCTGAAATGAATGACGCCCGCCCGGCGGGCATGCTCGGGCTTTTTTCGGGCCTGTCCGCGCAAGCAGCGGCGCTGGGACCGGCAGGCCCGGAGGTCTGCTGGCCCTTCGTGGTAGGGGGCGGAACAGCTGTGGCGGCTTCTGCCAGGGGGGCAGGTGGCGTATCCGCCGTCACACTCCTTGTAACTCGGGCGGCCGACGGAGGATGTGGCACTGCCCCCGGCGCGTCACATCACTGTAGGATGGATTCGATTGATTGTGAACAGAAGAACGCTTGCGCGCTTCTAGGAAAGAAATATTTAGTTTGACCTTGAGTTCGATTTGATTGTTGTATTCATATAAGAGGTTGTGGCCAAGTACTGCACCAGGGTGGCCCATCCTGCTCTGGAGAGGGAGTGTGTTACCGGTTCTGGTCACCGGGATCAGGCCGCACTCCAGGCCTTTTTGTGCAGTTTTATCAATAGGCGGATTCTTTTTAACCCGGTGGAAAATTGCGCGGCACCGGGATTCGAACCACGGTCCTCTTTCACGCGAGGTGGATGCTCTATCTCTACGCCACCGCTGCACTTTTATAATAGAAGAGCAGATTGGGTGAGGCAACAAACGCGAGTTAATGACATCTTAGTTGAAATCAAGAAAATGAAATGGGGGAGGGCATG
This sequence comes from Dermacentor variabilis, assembly GCF_050947875.1. Lineage (NCBI taxonomy): Eukaryota > Metazoa > Arthropoda > Arachnida > Ixodida > Ixodidae > Dermacentor > Dermacentor variabilis. The sequence goes on along the minus strand of NW_027460291.1, from coordinate 23,263,491 downwards.
GGCAGGACATGTATTGAGGAGGGAAGATAACCGATGGTCATTAAGGGTTACGGACTGGATTCCAAGGGAACGGAAGCGTAGCAGTGGGCGGCAGAAAGTTAGGTGGGTGGATGAGATTAAGAAGTTTGGAGGCATGATAGGGCACAATTAGTACATGACCGGGGTAGCTGGAGAAGTATGAGAGAGGCCTTTGCCCTGCAGTGGGCGTAACCAGGCTGATGATGATGTTGATGAGTTCGATTATTTTTTTTCTTTCTTCCACGATGGGCACGATCGCGAATAGGCGGGCTGGTCTCCGCCACAGTTAGCACAGTGGGTTGCAGAAGCACAGTTGTCTGAGGTGTGGTCTTTAGATGGGCATTATGCACAAGTAGCACGCCCTCAGAAGCTCTCAGACCCATGCCCAAAACGCTGACACTTGAAGCAACAGCGCGGATTGGGAATGTACGGCCGCACGCGCAGTTTACGATATCCGGTCTCTGTTGAATCAGGCAGTTCACTTGTTCCAAACGTAATTATTACATGCTTTGTTGGAATTTCGTTGCCATCGCGCCTTAACTTAAATCGCTGCACATTTACAACATTTTGGTCTTGCCATACATCCAACAGCTCACTTTAACTGACTGAAGGAGGTCCTCATCAGAAATGACACCACGCACAGTGTTCATTGATCGGTGGGGGCCCACTAGGAAAGGAATGCCACCAAACGGTATAGGTTTAGTCAGTTTGGTGTATTCATGCTTGTCATGCGCTTCGAGAAGAAGGTCGCCGCTTCCCCTTTTAGTTACTCTGCAACTACAGCTGATTGCTTGTGTCAGACAGTTTGAAACAACAAATGGGGATCTTGGTTTCATGTTTACTATGTAATATACGATACTTGGGAATTATTTCTTTTGGTTTAGAAAGTAGAAGGTTTCATCGGTACGCCTTTCCTCTTCAGGGAGCGATCAGAGAGTAGGGCAAAACTAGAAGCATTATATAGCATTACTGTATTCGGTAAGAATTCCCGCCGTCCACCTCGGAGCCCAACCTGGGGACGTCAAATGATTAGAAACATTCTATTCGGCGTAAGCCAGCGGTATGTTCCCACTATAACCTAACACACACACACACACACACACACACACACACACACACACACACACACACGCACACACACACACACACACACACACGCACACACACACACAGATATATATATATATATATATATATATATATATATATATATATATATATATATATATATATATATATATATATATATATATATATATATATCGTCAACATTTAGTAGGAGACAGGAAAGCCGGTGTCGAGGACGTGTAAAAGCACTTTATCAGTGCAGTCAACGCGACGTCGTTGTCATCTCTGTTTTTATACACACGCGCTACTTCAGCGTCGTTTTCATCGCCTGGCACATACCCGCGGCGGCCATAGAGGATGTGGCATTTGCCCCACTGAAAAGGAGGCATCGTCCCGATGCACCAACGTCCGAAGGCTGTGCACAGACGGTGCAAAGTTGAGGTCATGAGGAAAATATGGCTTCATACGAAGCACGTGCACAACCTCGGGTAGATGCCGCCGGCGTTTGGAGCAGTTATGGCTGTGGGGGACCACTTCATAATTCACATCGCTGATGCCGCGCAGAACTGCATACGGGCCGAAGTATCTTCGCAGGAACTTCTCAGACAGCCCCCGCCGACGAATCGGAGTCCAGACCCACACCTGGTCACCGACGTTGTATGTGACGGGTCAGTGCCGAATGTTGTAGTGTCGGGCATCGTATTCTTGTTGTTCTTGGATTCGGAAACGCGCAAGCTGCCTGGCTTCCTCTGCACGTTGCGTAAAATCTTCGGCACCAGTCTCGTCGTCAACGCACTCGTGTGGCAGCATTGCGTCCAACGTTGTTGTCACTTTCCGGCCGTAAGCTAGGTTGAAAGGCGTCACGCGTGTTGTCTCTTGGCGCACCGTATTATACGCAGATGTAATGTATGGTAAAATCACGTACCAGTTATTGTGGTCGACTTCGATGTACATACTCATCATGTCTGCCAGAGTCTTATGCAAACGTTCTGTCAGCCCATTGGTTTGGGGATGATAAGCCGTGGCCTTTCGGTGAGTGGTACCACTTAGTCGCAAAACGGTGTCCAGAAGGGCAGCCGTGAACGCAGATCCTCTGTCTGTTATGACCACTGAGGGAGCGCCATGCCTTAGAACGACGGCTTCAATGAAAAATTGCGCTGCTTCGGCTGCTGTTCCACTTTGAATAGCACCTGTTTCGGCGTACCGAGTAAGGTAATCCGTGACGACGATTATCCATCTATTTCCAGCAGTAGACAGTGGAAACGGACCTGAAAGGTCGATGCCAATTTGTTCGAACGGCGCTTGCAGTATCGGGACAGGATGCAGCAGTCCCGCTGCCTTGCCGGGTAGGGCTTTGCGGCGCTGGCAATACAGGCATGTCTGTATGTAACGTTTCACGATCGACGCAAGTCTTCGCCAATCGTACTTTAGCCTAATTCTTGCCAATGTGCGGGCGTAGCCCAAGTGACCATCGGTCGGCTCGTTGTGACAGGCATGTAGGACTTCGTCGCGAAGAGATGCGGGAATGACGAGTAAGTAGCTTGCTGCCACTAGGTGAAAAGTTCTTTTTATAGAGAACGTCGTGGCGCAAGCAAAACGAAGGCAGCCCTCTCGCGAATAACCTCGGCACGCTGCTTGTTTTCCCCTCCAAGTAATCGAAACGAGGAACCAGTTCTGCGTCCTCGCATTGGTGGCGTGAAACGGCGACTGTATCTACCACGCCTAGAAAAGCCGAGGTCATCATCGTCGTGCACAGCAGTCTCAAAAGGAGAGCGAGAAAGGCCGTCGGCGAAGGTGTGTCGTCTCCCTGATTTGTAGACAACCGTGAAGTCGAACTCTTGGAGCCGAAGACTCCAGCGCGCAAGCCGACCAGCTGGATCTTTTAAATTAGCCAGCCAGCAAAGTGCATGATGATCACTGACAACGGTGAAACACCGACCATGCAAATATGGCCGAAATTTCAGGACGGCCCACACCAGTGCGAGGCATTCTTTTCCTGTCGTGGAATAGTTAGCCTCCGTCCTTGATAGCGTCCTGCTGGCGTAAGAAATCACTCTTTCGGTGCCGTCCTGCCGCTGTACAAGCATTGCGCCAAGGTCGACATTACTAGCGTCGGTATGAAGAATCGTAGGAGTGACGTCGTCAAAGTGTGCGAGTACGGGAGGCGTCTGCAGCCGTTGCCATAGGTCGTGAAATGCCCGTTGCTGGTCTTCGCCCCACACGAAGGGGACATCTTCTCTGGTGAGATGTGGTAATGGGCATGCGATGCGCGAAAATTCCGCAATAAAGCGTCGGTAGTAGGCGCAAAGGCCCACAAAACGTCGCACGGCCTTTTTAACTGATGGCGTTGGGAAATTAGGAACGGAGGAGATTTTATCAGGGTCAGGTCGGACACCTTCACGACTAACAACGTGACCAAGAAATTGAAGTTCTTCAAAGCCAAAATGGCACTTTTCAGGTTTTAAAGTTAGACCAACTGAGCGTATTGCTTCAAAGACCGTCTTTAGTCTCCGTAAGTGTTCCTCGAATGTGACGGAGAAAACAATCACGTCGTCGAGGTACACCAGACAGGTCTGCCATTTGACGCCTGAGAATACCGTGTCCATTAGTCGTTGAAACGTTGCTGGCGCAGAACACAAACCGAACGGGAGCACCTGAAATTCATAAAGTCCGTCGGGCGTCACAACAGCGGTCTTTTCACGGTCTCTCTTATCAACTTCTATTTGCCAGTAGCCGCTTTTCAAGTCCATCGACGAAAAGTAACGTGCGTTTCATAGCCTATCCAGTGAATCGTCGATACGCGGTAGCCGATAAACGTCTTTCTTTGTGGTGCGGTTGAGTTTTCGATAGTCGACGCAGAAGCGCAGGGTACCGTCCTTCTTTTTTCACCAATACGACAGGCGATGCCCAAGGACTCTTAGATGGCCGAATAACCCCGTCCTCAAGCATCGTCTTCACTTGGGTTTGTATTGCCTCGCGCTCTTTCGGTGCTACACGATAAGGATTCTGCCGAATTGGTCTGGCGTCGGCTTCGGTGACAATACGGTGCTTAGTGAGCGGCGTCTGGCTGACTCGTGACGTTGATGAGAAGCAGCTCTTAAACTCATCGATGAGCTCAAGAAGGCTGTTGCGTTCGACGGGCGACAAGGTGGGACTGATGTCAACCACAGGGGCAGGCATAGCCACGGTGGACGTCGCGTGCTCCACTGAGAGGCAGTCTTGTACTGAGGTAAATTTGTCGAAGTAAGCAACAGCCGTGCCTTTAACAATGTGTCGACGTTCCCTGGTAAAATTCGTCAGTAGGAGTTCAGCACGTCCGTCGTGTACGGTAATTACGGCCCTGGCGATGGAAACGCCTTGACTCAGTACCAGTGCGTCGACGTGTTCGGCGACGCTATTTCCGGTGTTCAAGTTGTCGCAGGTAACAGGTACGAGGGAACAGCTTCGCGGCGGAAGCGTGACGTCGTTTTCGGCGATACGTAAGCGGGGTCGCTGGTATTCCGTGGGGTCGACGTCGTCTGAGCTCGTAGCACATGTGACGACGAGGTCACGGACATTAAACACTGCACCGTACTCTCTCAAGATTTGCATCCCCAATATAAGTTCCTTGCAGCACTCAAAGAGAATGACGAGGGTGACGACGAAGGTTGCACCGGGGATTACTATTCTGGCTCTGCATTTTCCAATAGGTGTCATCAACTGGCCGCCGGCAGTTCTGATGTTGGGCCCAGTCCACGGCGTCTTCACTTTTCTCAACCTGTCGGCCAGCTTTTGACTTATAATCAAAAAATGGGAGCCAGTATCGACGAGAGCGGCCACTTGGTGGCCGTCAATGCAAACGACAAGATTGGCGCTGACGGCGTCGGTTACTGGGGGCGTGGTTGAAGTCGTCGGAGTTTTAGAGTCGTCGGTCGTCGCTGATGGGGGCTCTTGCAAAGTTAGGCGCTTTGCAAACTCACCCCCGGAGGTCGCTGCCTCTAGTTTCCCCGGCGCGGGCTAGGGGACCTGCCCCTAGAGGCGTCAGGAAAATCGCGACGGGTCGGTGGGTGTATCGAGCCGGAGAAGGGGAACGCGATCGAGGCGTCGCTGAACCTTCCGGCCGAAAGTTTGTAGTATTTTCGCCGCAGGTACGTGCAGCATCAAACAGAGGGTAATTGCAGTTGGGAAACCTTGGATACCCAGCTGAGCGGTAGTGGCACGCGCGGTAAACATGTCCTGCTTCGCCGCAATAGAAGCATAGCGGCCGGCGGTCAGCGGTCCGCCACAAATCGGTCTTTCGAAGCGGGTAGCTCACAGGGGATTCGCCGTAAGACCGAGGCGCAGCGATCGCCTGGCGGCGATTCGGCATAGCTGGCGGCGGCTGTGACTGTCGAAAATAGGGCGTCGGGGGTGGCGGTGATGGCTGCGTCGTAGTAGTTGACGGTGTCAGCAGCATCGAAGTGGCGGAGGTGGACGACAGACAGCTTCCGCGTAGGTTAATCGTCGCGGCACCGCCTGCCGGTCGGGCGACTAAAAGGCCTGTCGAACTTCCTCCCGAATGATATCAGCGACAGAAGCCACCGCTGGTGCCATAGGAGAAATCCCGAGCTGCCGGATCTCCTCTCGCACGATCTCTCGGATGACTTCGCGCAGAGACGTGCCGCAGCTCTCAGGTAGAATTGAAGAGATTCACCGGCGAGCTCTTGCGATCATATTGGCGGTACCGTCGCTGTAGTGCCCGTTCCATAGCGGTAGCCTCCTCGGTAAATTCGGCCACTGTCGTCGGTGGGTTCCTCACGAGTCCGGCAAAGAGTTCCTGCTTCACTCCGCGCAATAGAAAGCGTAACTTCTTTTCTTCGGCCATCTCAGGGTCTGCTCTGCGGGAAAGGCGGGCCATATCTTCTGCAAACATGGCAACGCTCACGTTTGGTTTTTGAATACGTGATTCGAGCAGGCGCTGCGCGTTGTCTCTTCTATCGCTACTAGGGAACGTGTCTAGCAGCTGGGTGCGGAAGGTACCCCATGTGGTCAAACTTCTCTCCCATTTCCCAAACCACGGCCGCGCACTGTCTTGAAACGCAAAATAGACATTAGCCAGCTTTTGCTGGGAGCTCCAGTCATTACAACTGGCGGCACGCTCAAATTTCTCCAGCCAATATTGGGCATCTTCGAAAGCGTCACCATGGAAACTTTCTGGGATCTTAGGATTCTGTAAGGTCACCTGCGATGGAGTTGCCGTAGCCATGGCTGAAGTAGGTAGACGCGTTCCTGCAGGGTCCTGCAAAGGGTTGAACTCAAGTGTCAGGCCTAGCAGGCAGCGACTGTACCGGTGAACAGGAGTTTCGACGAAGACAGGTGATTCCGTGCTCGATGTATGGCTCCGCGAAGGGGCGCCGATCAAGAGGCAATCCTACCCCGCACCTCCTCCAGCGTCAAAGTCTAGTAGGAGACGGGAAAGCCGGTGTCGAGGACGTGTAAAAGCACTTTATCAGCGCAGTCAATGCGACGTCGTTGTCGTCTCTGTTTTCATACTCACGCGCTACTTCAACGTCGTTTTCATCGCCTGGCACATACCCGCGGTGACCATACAGGATTTGGCAATATATATATATATATATATATATATATATATATATATATATATATATACATATATATATTCAAGACTGCATGTATTACACAAGGTTAACCCTTGCTGTCCAGGAAATAGAAAGTTTCAAGAATGGAATAGCTCGCCGGAAAGCTGGAAAAGTGGGACAGCAAGTGGAAGATTGGAGAGGAGGATAGGAAAAGACGACTGCCGGTTTCTTCCAAGTGGGTCAGTCTGGAGGTGCCGTCTATGTGAATCAGGGGCGGAAGAAGTATGTTGCCTCCACCGGGAGGCCTTAAGCGTCGAAACACCCAGAATTGGCTCAAAACCCAGGATCCCCCTTTCCTCAGCCACGGCTTTCCCCAGACACGAGGGAGGGTCCAGCCCTCATGTGCTCGGGTACAGGGTGTCGCAACGCAACAAACGCCTGTTCACGCAGATGAATGCAGGAAACAATATAGACAGCGTCGCTAAACGTGCCCCCAGCGACATTCCAGTTTCGTCTGCAAATTGCTTAAACAAAATGTTTCCTCTTCTAACACGCAATGTCCGGTTATAAAGTTAGCTTAGAGTTAAGCTAAACATGTTTCCACGCATCCCCATTTCGCAGAGGTCTCTCAGTAACGCATAATGCCAGTTAAACGAGAGGAAAGGGGTTTAACCGAGTGGCACGATTTTTATTAGTCATGTCATAAGAAGCCAACAAACACTGACACCAAGGACAATATAGGGGAAATTACTTGTGCTTTATGAACGAAATAAAGAAACGATAAATTAATGGAAATGAAAGTGGATGAAAAATCATTTTCCCGCCGGTGGGTAACAATCCCACAACCTTCGCATTTCGCTCCAATGCTCTACCAATCGAGCTACCGCGGTGCCGTTTCCTCATCCACTTTCTTGGGTATTTATGTTTCCTAGTGGAACCCTGGGAGTGTTAGCCAGCGCCATCACTGGCAGACCTTGGCGGCGGATGTACAACGTCCGCTCTGCCACAGGCGTTACGAGAACGTGATCTTGTTGGGTGAAGACAAGCGGTCAATAAACCCACACATGCTTCCTGAAGCCATTAACGCTGCCGGATTCGAGACCCTTGTTATGTAATAAACGAGAAGAAAGGGGGTTAACCGAGGTACTCCATTTTCATTATGCATATCATAAGAGGCCAACAAACACAGGCACGAAGGACAACATAGGGGAAATTACTTGTGCTTTATAAACAAAATAAAGAAATGATAAATTAATGGTAATGAAAGTGGATGCAAAAACAGCTTGCCGCAGGTGGGGAACGATCCCACAACCTTCGCATTTCATCTGCGATGCTCTAACAATTGATTTACCGTGGCACTGTTTCGCCGTCCACTTTCTTGGGTATTTATGCTTCCTAGTAGAACCCTTGGAGTGTGAGCCAGCGCCATCACTCGCAAACCGTGGCGGTGGATGTGGAACATCCTTTTTGCCGCGAGAAATGTTTACGAATGAATGCATCGCGAATGGTGCCGTCAACGTGTACAAGATGGTCAGTCGTCGACTGGACTTCGCTAAAGCCGCACTGGTACTGGTCAAACGGTTTGTTAGATTGCACAAAATGTAGAAGACGGTGATTAACCAATTTTTCGGAAAGCTTACAAAGGCAACTCGTAAGTGCTATTGGGCGGTAGCTAGTTATGGAGGAAGGACCGTTACGCTGCTTCAAAATTGGAACAACAGCTTCTTACCATGCAGCTGGAAGGTACCCAGCAGTCAAAATTTTATTAAAAAGTACTAGGAGCGTTCTCAGCGTGTATGTGTGGATCTTTTTAATCATGTATGCCGTAATTTATCTGCTCCTAGGCCAGAGCTCTTACACAAGTTCATAGAATCATTTAACGCAGCGATAATAAAAGTAAGGTTGTAAGTGTTATTCCATGTGCACTTACGGTCAAGCGCCTTGCGTCTTGTGTTTATTAAATGATCCGCAATATTGCGGCGAGTTAGACACACACTCCAAATGTTTACCGAGAGTGTTCGCCTGTTCTTCCAAGCTGTTTCCTTGCTCAATGACCAGGGGTAATGGGTGGGTTTCCTTCCCCTTTAGCCTTCTAAGCCCATTCAATACTTTGGACTCCTGTGAAAATGTTATGCAATAGAAAAACTTCTCCTTGCTCGCCCGTCTTAGCTGTCCTTGCGTGCGCCTTCCCTGTCATTTTATAACTTTACCTTGAACAAGGTTTTGTGTAGTGCGGAATCAACGCAGTACATCCCATGCTTTGTTTTGTTTCTTTCGAACCAGCCTGTATTACTCATTCTACTATGAGACCCGTCTTTTACATGCGATACTTTTGTTTTTCACGTAAATCTTTCAGCGGCGTCGAGTATAAAACTAGTAAAATATGCTAATACGCTATCAATAAAGAAATCGCTCATAAAATCTTGTGTTAGGTAGGTTGACTCTAAATCTAAATCGTAAACAGCCAGCCGAGGTTATTTCCTCACAGAAGCGTGGGGTGGACTGTCATGTTGTTGTATTAGGCTCAATCTCACAGGAAAGTGGTCACTCCCAAATGGATTCCTGACGATATTCCATTCTATGTAAAGAATGATGGCCGCAGTGCCACTCGGTAAATCTATGAAAAAATATTAATTGTGTTGCGTATTGTAATAGATGGGCTCTTTTTTTGACCAAGAGGCACGCGCCAGAGGCTACTAAAAGGTTTTCCATAAGCTGACCCCTGGAATCACACCAGTAGTCTGCCCAGAAAGTAGTGTGAGCATTAAAATCACCAGCGATAACGTTGATATCTGACCAGCTGCTCAGTTAGCGTGTAAAATTTCGCTTTGCTCACTTTGTAATGTGGCGGTATGAAAGTACAACAGATGATTACCAATTTCTTGATAAGTTTCGCTCACACGGACACCGCCTCAAGTGGCGTCTGAAGAGGGAAGTTGTGGAAAGCAACATATTAATCTACAATTATTGCTGCAACTACTGACGAGGAAACAGCATCGTCATGGTCATTACTGAAGCTAGCATATTGTCTGATGATGTTTGTTTGTGTGGGTTTTAGGTGTGTTTCTTAAACACACAACACATTTCGATGTTGCCGAAGTTATGGAGAAGCTTAGAACGACAGAAAGCTGAGCTAGTTGGTAAGGATTCATTATGCAAAAAAGAGGTGAGGCATGCAGACAGGACACAAGAGTAGAGAAGTGGACAACACGAACGCCGACTATCAACTGGAGGGAGCACTGAGGCGAAAATAGAAAGAAGACACAAAACTCATCTGCGCAAGTTCAGGAATGTAAAGTGTGTAAAGTATGTAAGTATGTAAAGTAATTACGTAAGGAAGAGATTAAGTGCCTTAACAGTTATCTCTCACGTAGACCGCCACATGTAGCCGACTGACATCTGATGATACCATTCCTGAGCTTGCGCAGATGAGTTTTGTGTCTTCTTTCTTTCTTCGCCTCAGTGCTGCCTCCAGTTGATAGTCGGCGTTCGTCTTGTCCACTTCTCTACTCTTGTGTCCTGTCTGCACGCCTCATCTCGTTTTTGCATTATGGAAAAGTCCTCCGACATTCCTCGATGAAATTTGTGTGTCCAGTTTGAATGTGTTTTGTGCTCAAGGGTGCCAAATTAGCTCACGAAGCCCTTTCCGGGCACCAGAATACGGGGTATGTCTTTTTTGGTGGGGTAGATGGAATTGCGGCACTCCTTAGGCGCTGGCTACACCATCACGCTCGGTGTTGTGTCCATGGCTGCTTGCGAGGCGCCGGGCGCGTGCTCTTTCAAGCGATGTGTGTGCTTTGAAAGCCTTGCCTCGAAGGATGAGACCTTGGAGCCCACAAGCCCGTAAGTTGACGTGCCCTTCTTGGATGCCGGAACGGCTGCATCCGCCGAGGGGGCGGATGGCAACACCGCAGCCGCGCTGCACATGTTCCAGACAACCACCGGGGTCCGTTTTGGCGGAGCCCCCTGACGCGGCAGGCCAGCAGTGCTCGGTTTTGCTAGGTAGGACAGCTGCCTTCGCGTTTATTTAAACGAAATGTTTTGTTTTGCATTAATTGTGACAATTTCATTTTTTTTTATAGCATTGGCAGTGAGGCCTTGTTTTATTGGTGTTTGCTCGGACCATTAGAGTTTCGGATGTTCTTCTGCCTACAAATGTAATATAGCAATCAATGAATAATTTCACCTCGGCTTGCGCTCTTGATTTCAGTTGTCAATTACAGAATGTTACAGAAGATGTACACGCCCTGCTGTAATCTCAGATAGCCTCATTACTATCAGTTGACTTGTTATGTACACATCTTGTTTGTTGAACTTTTAAAGCTGATTGATTGACTGCAAAAACAAAATGGTGATGCGAGCACCAAAGAAATAAAGAAGAAGTAGTCATGTTTATTTCTTTCACCAGAGTTCTCAAAAAATTTCCTCAAAAGGTATACTGCAGCTTTTCTGATCCAAGTTTTGTTTTGCAAATAGAAGCAAAGCCTAATGAGGATACTGAAATGCACAATTTTTAGCCTTCCGACACTCCTCGATAATTGTACATGTGCTGTAAGTTGCATTCAACTTTACTTATAAGGAAACGCCAATTGTACAATCACTTAACAGCTCTGGTAATTCATTTTCATTAATTTGTTATCGGTTGATGACGTTCTCGAAATTCCTGTACCTCAAGCGTCCTGTTCCGTATCTGTAGCTGAGAACCATTATATTGTGAAATCGTCACGAACTGCTCGTGACAGCTGAAGTGCATTTCGGCAACTGCGTATATCGTACCAGTCGTCTCATTTGTCCGGAATCTTGCTGGTACATTGATAAGTTGTGCTATAGGACGACGTATTAACTTGTACATACCTGTGTGAAGGGGTGTTGAGAGTCAAGTTTACGCTGTGAGCAGTGGTAGTGGTGTTATCAGGACAGTAGTCGAGGCTCACGGGCATCCTCTGCTCTCGGAATCCGCTTTGTACGTCGTAGACGAGGTGACCGATCTCGTAAGATACCATAAGCAGTGTCGCAATGCCAGCTCCCTGGGTGCACGTTGCATGGAATGAGTGACATGAAATTATCTAATTCGCACGCAATCTGCTGTGCCTGCGCAGATAATTTTCATCTAGTATTTGCAGGCCTCCTCCTAGTTCCCATGCGATTGATGAAGTTGTGAGCAAGATGGCAGGCGCACGTTCAGTATTCTATTGCTCCTCTAAGCTGACAAAAATACCTCTACTTGCATGTGCATACGAACAGTAATGCAATTTTTAGTTCGTTGTTTTATTTACACGAGGCGCATTACCATGGGGTGAAAAAGGGCAGAACGTGGCTTAACTGTTCTTTTTGAGACTAGCATGCGAAAACAAAAAACGATTTTGTTTTCTTGTGTTATTTTTTATGTCGCGAATTCGATGTCGATTGCGATAGCAAATTAGTAGACAGCCATGCAAAACAAGGATAGTAGTTTTATCCGCCATATAAACTCGTAAACATTCGCTTACTAACTAAATTACAAGCATGGTGTCGCGCGCGCATAGGCAAACAGAAACACATCTCACTCGATGAGCGCCGACACTCGCTGTCAAAATGCCGGCGTGTGGAAGACGAGCAGTAGCACCGAGCAAATTGAGCATCGTGCTGCCTCTCGCTTCGACGTGAACTGAGCGGCGAGAACAAAGTCAGCACGAAGCTACGAGCCCTCCATGCACTTCGACTGTACTCGTCGCAGATCGCTCAGTGGTGTGGTACGTAGCAGCCGCCGGAGTAGAATCCCCCCGGTGCCGTGCGGTGCCTCTCTTGCGCGCGCGGGATCTGCCATCAATGTCGGCTCACCCTCGTACTCACAGCTACAGCATACGGCGTGCGGCCACGATATTATCGCACTTTGACTTTGTACAGTGCATCACGGCGACGGCGGAAATGCACCTGGAGAGTCCATATAATTGGTATCCCAATAAAAGCAATGCTCCTTGATTTGTGACACTGAAGAAAAAAGCACGCAGGACAGCGCTGACGTCAAGACGAAAGAGAAATACAAAGCCCATATGATTTTCGCCAGTTCGTACTGTCGTGCTTTTGGAAAGACGTGAATTTCCACTGCCATAGTTGCAATGACATTGCTAACACCCAAGCTATTCAAGTCGCTGTGGTCACTTTAACATTCTTCCGCAACCCGCTCCTGACGCATGCAGACGGCGTGTCAGGGCAAGATGATAGTTAATACTATTTATATTGGCATCTACTTTGAAACTTAGTGGCGAAAAACAGTGACGTGGTCTGCTTGATATAATATGGTTTTACTAACTGTATTTTAGTCTTGTATTTTGCCTATCTCTACTTGATCTTTCCATTCTTCATTAAAACCTACCCATGAATGTACAGGCTCCGGTTACGTCAGTCTCTTCCCTCCATTTTTTGTTAGGTGAAAACCTTGCTAGGCTCATGGTGAAGTTTGTGTCAGCAAGCCTGTTCGCCGACGCGTCATCACGCCATACGACGACAGATTAAAGACAGATTAAATGTTCAAAAAATTATTGATAGTGTATGATAACGTTATAATAGAGATTGGCAGATATTAATAATGACTAGTAATGGCTGATACTGACTACTAATGACTCCGAAATGACTAACATGTCTAACGACGGCTTGTAATGGCCACAATTGATTATAAATGACTAGAAATGTCTAGTAATGAGCAGTAATGATTAAATGACTACTAATGACTTGTAATTACTACCAATGACTACGAAATGACCAATATGTCCAACGACGGCATGTAATGACCACAATTGATTACGAATGACTAATACTGCTTACTGGTGAGCAGTAATGACTAATAATGACTGACATGACTTGTAATGACTAGTAATGACTACGAAATTACCAATTTGCTTAACGACAATTTGTAACGACTACAATTGATTAGAAATGACTGAAATGCTTAATAATGACCACAATTGATTACAAATGACTAGAAATGCTTTGTAGTGAGCAGTAACGACTAATAACAATTCAAGTAACTTGTGATGACTAGTAATGACTACGAAATGACCAATATGCCTAACGACAATTTGTAACGACTACAATTCATTAGAAATGGCCAACAATGCTTAGTAATGACCAGTAATCACTAATAATGACTGAAATGACTTGTAATGATTACTAATGACTATAATGTGACGAACATGTCTAACGGCGGCTTGTAATGACCAAAATTTATTAAAAATGATTAAAAATGCGTAGTAGTGAGCAGCAAATACCAAAAGAAAGAACAGAAAGAGAAGAGGCAACTGATAAGAGGAAGAATAGTAGGTTTTCGCCCTTTACCTCTAATGAGAGATCTTAAGAGACCCTGTAATTTTCCCACCAATGCTCTGAAAGTCTTGCTTATCTCGACTGCGTGAGCAGCTAAGACTCGCATTCGCTTTTGATCGCACCACTTCTGGGCGGTGGAAGTTTCCTACGGGTATTGTTGGGTGAATATCCCGGCATTCCTTACCACCAGCTGACTCATTTCTGGATTTTCCTGCAGTAGACACAGGCGTCAACCTGCCGCGAATATTTCTTTCGGTATGTTTTTAGCCTCAGCAACCCAGCTCGGGCATTAAATAGCCAGGCACTCCCCATTTTTTCATGGTACAGATATTCCCTGCTGATCTCTTTCTTGCCGCATTTGTACACTTTCGGGGTCTTTCTTGTCTCCATCATTTGCACTAAATTTGCTGTCTCTATTTCTCTCACACTGCGGGTTGTCTATATACACTTTCAATTACTTTCCATTTGTTTGCCAAGTTTCTTGATCTCTTCCTCTATTCCGTGCCTGTACTGTTGAGTGCAGATAATGGTGCACTTTACCTGGCAATTTCTTTTAATCCATGTTTGTGAGTAAATCGCTTTTCAAAAAGAAAAAAAAAATTGCATTGCGCTTCTCTGAGTTCAAGAGAGACCCTGCCCATGTCGCCCTGCACTACCACATTTGTGGTTTTACCATCACCCCCAAAAGGCAACCAGCCTACCATCCTTTGGTTAACTTCCAACCCCGATAGGCTCTATGATTTTAAGCGCACAGTGGCGTTTGCCAACGTTAGCGTTGACCCCATTACTCTTCTTCAAATTCCGTGCGCTCCCTCATATTTATTGCAGCCCCAAAGCACTTTACGTGTCATTATTGCTGCATTCCGCTTCCTCTTCAGATTATCAGCGAGGATGCTTCAGCGGGTCTCAGTTTCATTTATACACTCAGGCATCTATATTGCTCCACCATGGATACGACTTGCTATTAAATTGATGCCACTTGATTACCGGTCTCTTCATTAAAGACCACAATTTCTGATTTATCTTAGCTAAAAAAATGCGGAGACACCTAAGCAGTTCTTATGAGTGATGAATGCGAAAGTATTGTTCTCCCATTGAACGTCCCTCAGTGGTCCTTCGAGTTTTGCGCTGCAAGTAAGGTTCTGGTTTTTGCTGCGGGGTAGGTTATCAAGTTTCGCGATTATATTAGTGTATTATTATTCTTTTTGCGGTTTCTATGTTTGCAGCATACCACGTGGTCGAGTACCTTAAGCGCATCGAGTTTCAACACAGGACTAGTGCGCAGGCACACGTCCTGCCATGGCTGAATGCGGCACCTAATGAAGAACTCGGCCCGCACACGAGAGCATCGAAGGAGCAAAGCGGGCACAAGGAAACAGCTCCTGAAACGTTAGCGCGCCAGGTGCTGCGAGAGGGGTGAGGGTATTGCCGCGAAGTGCCTCTTCGCTCGTTTTGCTGCGTTCTTCCGCTCCTCTACTTCGTCTGCGGTGTACTGGCGTGGACGGTCACGCTTCGCTTCTGCCCAGATTGCGGCCCCTGACGACGTAGGCGCTTCAGACTCCACGGTGGCACGTGCTGCCAAAGCAGCAAGCAGCACCAGCCTGCGGTGCCACCGCCGCATGCCACCAACGTGAAGGGTCGCACTCATGAAGTGTCGTCGCAGCCAATGAGAACTTTGGCACTGTTTCGTTGTGACAGCCGGCTTTTTCGCTGGATGGGCCAGGTGATGCTTTCGCGTCAAAAGGCCTAGGCAGCATGATGGTGTTCACTGGCATCCCCTTTAAATAGTGGCAGCAAGAAATAGTAATCTAGCCTTCTTGATTTAATGTGCTTTCACTACGCGTATCGCTATCTAGACCTACGCCTATCTGATCTCCATCTTAACTTTCGTATTTAGACCATCTCTCACCATATTGTACGAATACCTACTCTTGTAATGGCTGCGGTTCCATCGATCTCCTCCCACTTTTTTCCACCGATACTGCAATCTTATCTTACTTGCCTCGACTGCTGACCAGTTAGTATTTCCATGTTCATTGGAACCCGACGCTTCTAGAAGGTGAACAAGCCCTCCCGGTCTCGCTGGTGAATATCTTGGCATTCCATTACGATGTGCCGAACGCTTCCAGCTTTTTTTCCCCAGGGCACAGATGCCTAGCCATGTGGCGCATATTTGTTCCACTATGATTTTGCCGTCTGGCAGCGAGCTCGGGTATAAAATAACAAGGCCGTCCCCTTCACGTTATTACACAAACTTTTAGATTTCTGTCTGGTCATGGTAAATATCCATGGCGTCTTTTGTTTCTATCATTTCCATGCAATTTAATGGCTCTGTTTCTCTAACTATCTTTTTTGATGACTCCTCGTTGTCTGTTTACATTTTAATTACTCTGGCCTTGGTTGCCAACTTTCTTAACATCTTCCAGCGTTCCATGTACACAATTTTCAGGTAAAGGTACATGCGCAATTTAGCCGCCTTTTCAATGTCATACATGTTCCTTAGTGTTTCTTCAGCAGTAATCTTTCTCCACGCTTCTCTGATTTCAAATGAGGCGTAATCCATATAATATTGCACAGCATAAATTGTGGTTTTACCGTGGTTCCCCAAAGCCAGTCGGCCGAACTTGTTCTCGTGAATCTGCAACCCCGACAAGATTTCGGATTTACGGTACAGAATTGAATTTTCAAGCGGTAACGGTTTCACCATTACTCATTTCCAGATTTGTAACACCACCTCGTATTTATTATAGTCCCAAAGTTTGTTTCATTATTGCTGCCATTCCGCTTCCCTTTCATTTTAAGCTTGTCCTGGTGGGTTCTTGCGCAGGTCTTCGTTTATGTATGCCCCCAGGTATTTATATTGCTTGAATATGGGTATGACTTGTCGTCCTAGTCAGCCGCCTGTTTCTTCTGTGATCGTCTTTGTGGTACCACCTTGCTTCCCTTGACGGCGCTGAATCACCCACACGGGGTGAATCTGCGACTGCGTAGCCACATCGTGGTGTCTGCTGCTGGCATAGGCAAAATCACGACTGGCGATCGCTGCTATAGCGCCGCGCCCTATAAACAGGCCGACATCGACAGCTGCTATTCACTGGCAGCTGCGGCATTTCATGACCCACATCTAACCTGGAATAATGTGTTTGCTCAGATGTCCCCCAGTTTTCCTTCTATTCTTCTTTTTCTTTTTGTGTCACTGCTGCTGCTGCTGCCATCAACAGTTCTATTTTTCTTTTTTTTTTCTACCTGAGTCTCCGCTTAATATTTATACCATGTCGATGAATGCAGAACTGTCAAAAAAATTGAGAAGCTGAAAGAAATTACCGACGATTACGTTACTTCCTAATGCGAAATTTGAGCGCAGCAAATAAGCTGTTTCACCTTTTCGATAGATTGAGGCAAAGAAATCGAGCAACACATGTATGCGCTACGACAGAATTTTTTTTTTATTTTTCACACGTATTCCTTTAACAAAGACTCCACTAACAGTTCTTGACAGTCATGAAGGAAGCTTTGTGGTCGGAGAAATAGACTGATATATGTTCGACTTGGTACACCAATGCTTGATTCTCAAAGACGAGATCTATACAAGTTCCTCGCGAGGTTGTCACAGCCGTGGGACGCGTTACGAGCGAGAGGAACGGGATGTTCTCCCGCATAAGTGTTAGGAAATTGCTGTTTGTCTTTATGCCAAGCCGCCACCAATCTGGCTCTCTGATTGCCACCGCACAGGGCGAACGGCAGCGGCAATTTCGGCTCGGGCGGTGCACATATACAGATCCGCCGCCACCGATCTGGCTCTCTGATTGCCACCGCACAGGGGTTGCATTGGAGGAGGAGCGAAGAAAGGAATTAAGTTCGAGCCGGCACTTTGACAACCGGAGACTCGCAGGAAGAGGGGGGAGGGGGGCGGCGTGTACACCCAGCGGCAAACGATGGGGGCAGAAGCGCGCGCAGCAAGCGGACAACACGATAAAGGGAGAAGGGAAGAGATAGCAGCGACTGACTGATGCCGCTGACGCCGATAGTGAGTCAACCCCAGCTGCGGAGTTGGTTTCAGGGACAACGCCGCCGATGCCGACACAAACAATATGATACCCTCGCTTCCGCAGCGCTAAGAACCAGGTCTAGCCGTGGGAAGGTGGTCACGTATTCGTCGACTTGCCGGGGCCTACGTGAAATAACCGGCGCGTCGGCAACTGAAGAGCACCCTATCCGCCACACAAGAACAGGGGGGGGGGACTCTTTCCTCCTCTTTCTGCATGGCGGCGACGGTGTTCTATGCAGTCACGTTATCTTGACTCTCTAGCGGCGTCATCGGCATCCAGCGGTATCAGTCGGTCGCTGCTAGCGCTGGGGGGATGAAAGGGGGGCGGAGCTGGTTACGAGGCCGACGACAACGCCGACGACGACGCGAAACCCAGGAACGGACGCCAAAGAGCTGCGCTCTAAAAAGATTAACAACATGGCTAAAAGCACGCATTAACTCGTGTTTGGTAAGATATTGCTAAGAATTAAACAGTCCAGGATCGATGTTGTGGAGCTAAAAAAAGAAGTTGATTCTTTGAATACAAGTGCTGATCACTTGAATGGACTTATAGAAGAACTAAGTAGCCAAAATGCTACCCTAATCGTTCAGAACAAACTGAAATCTCAGAACCTCTGATTGATTCGCAAGATGTAGGAGCTTGAAGAGTACACTCGCCTTGGCAATGTCGATATCAAAGGTGTTCCCTGCTTCCTAGGAGAGGACTGTGTCGCAATAATGAAAACGGTAGGCGACAGAACTGGCTGTCCCGTTTTCCCTAGCGATCTGGACATTGTTCATCGCGAAAGCACCGGAGCTAATGGCAATAAAAATATCATTGCTCGATTCTGTTCCGGAACTAAGAAAGCTGACTTTGCGAGCAAAGCGCGTAAAGCCAAACTATGTTTTAGTGACATTGGATTCTATGGCTAATTCAATGCTCTCGTTTTTTGTAAATGAGCATCTGATCCCACCTTAAAAGGCTCTCTTTTCCAAAGCACTAAGAATGAAGAAAGAAAGGAACTGGATGTTCCTTTGAACGGCCAACTGCCAAATCAAGGCTAGGAAGTTCTCCGCATTCCAGACGAATATGACCTAACCAAAATAGACTAGAGCTCACAGTTTAACAAATTCACATAACAATTACGGCTTTTCCACTGAAACCCGATCAAGTGAATTCCTTTTTAGGCGGATTTCATTCAATCATTGATTTTAACGTGAGGAGTCTTCGTAAGCACTTAGACGCAATTATAATTACCTTGCATCGCTAACTAGTTAATGTTTACTGATTGCCATTACTGAAACGTGTTTATCTGACGACGACAAAAACTTGTATTGCTTGCCTAACTGTAAATCGGAATACTACAATAGAATAACGAGCAGTCACGGTGGTGCGGCCATATTTGTTTTTTCTAATATTGCTTATCGAAGAACACATGACCTATCTTTAACCGTTACTAATTGGGAATGTTTTTGGATTGAATTCAGTAACTGCTTTCTATTCAGGCGAACAAGAATTTCATATTTGTCTGTATTTACCGTTCTCCTTCATCGTCAGTCAATGAATTCTGTATCACTTTTGACCATATGTTACACACTGTATCACCAGAAAATAAAAATTTTTTGATAATGGATGATATAAATATAAATTTACTCGACGAAACGTCACCCATCTGTATTCACTATACTGGTTTGTTCCATAGCTACGGATATGATTGTTTAATTGACGTTCCCACAAGTCTATTATGGCACAGACACAGTTATTGTTCATGCTCTTTCTAACCTGTTTCATTCACCAGAGGTGAAAGTTTTGCACATCGACATCAGTGCTAATTACATCCTACTCTTACGCTTCAATTCTAACCTACAACCTTGCCCACCTTCTCATACTAAAGCTATTCTTGACAAAGACCGCTTCATAACTGCTGTTGCTAATACGAAGCGGTCTGAAATTAAATCATTAAACGACCAACAGAAAACCGTTTCCATATTTTTTTCACGTAATAGAACCTACTTACGACAGTTCACCTACAAAAACAAATGTAAAAAGAACTGTGGCACTTTCTCACAATCCATGGGTCTCACAGCAGTTATTAACGGCATTGTACAAACGGGGCCACTTATAAAGGAAAACCAAAAGTCAACCGTTTAACATGAACTTACGTGCCCCGTATTAAGGCATCTGTAACACTCAGCTTCTGTAAGTGTAAAGTAAAATCATGTAAACGATTGCATTTTCAAGAAAGAATTTTACAGGTGGCTAATGACACTTAAAAACTGGGAGGCTATCAACTCCTTGTGAAACAGGAATGCACGACAAAACCAGGTATCCAGAATTTTAAATGATGAAGTAGAGCTCAATTCCCCTGCCGATATAGCTGAGGCTTTCATTATTCTTTTCTTTCGTAACAATTTACCTTATACTACCCAGATCATCGGCATGAATTGTATTGCTGATTCATTCTTTTTACTTCCAACAACGCCAGAAGAAATAACTGCAGTTATAAATAATCTACAAGTGACGAGCGCGTAAATTAATGAGGTCCACCCTGCTAACATTAATTAATTGTGCACCTACTTTCGGACATACTTTCACTTACTCTTAATTTATTATTGAAGACTGGTTTATTTCCTGCTTAACTTAAGCGTGGGAAAATCATACCAATTCTAAAAAAAGGAGATGGCTCATTATTACATAACTACAAACCTATTTGCATTCTACAGTTCTTTGGGAAAGTTATTGAGGAACTATTTGAAATACGTTATACCTTTCTAAATTAATATCTTCTCTTCATACCAGTTTAGTTTTCGCCAAGGATATTTCACAGAGCTGGCACTCATTCATCGTACTGACCAACTAAAAAAGTTTATCGACGAAGGATTTCTGGCCACCTCAGTCTTTATCGATCTAACGCAAGCTTTTGATAGCACAAATTATAATATCGCATTATCTAAGCTCGAAGCAATTAGAATTTGAGGTCCTGCCCTTTCACTACTAAAACAGCTACTTATCGAGGTTGTCCCACATATCTTGAGCCAAAGTTTTAAAAATGAAAGGCATACCGGTTTCGAGTTGAACCAAATGCATAATTTTGGCACTGGCCTAGAGTTACGCGGGCTATTTTTATTTTTTCTCAACTAATGGATTAGTTATGTTTAATTAATCACTTTTTAAGTATTGGCTGCAGACCCCAAGTGCGATACGCAAAGTTGTAGAGCACCTTCAGGAACCCCTCAATCAATTCTTTCGAACACGATATATCTCCCGTGTCGAATGCTAGGCATAACATTAAGAGATAGAAAGAGAGCGGTTTGGATCTGAGAGCAAACGTGTATAGATGATATTTTAATTGACATTAGGAGAAAAAATGGCGTTAGGCAGGTCATGTTATGTGCAGATTAGATAACCGTTGGAGGATACGGGGGACATAATGGCTACCAAGAAAAGGGAAGCGCCGTAGAGGGCGGCAGAAGACAAGGTGGTGCGATGAAATTAGGAAATTTTCGGGTGCTGGTTGGAATCGGTTCGCGCAGGACAGGGCTATTGGAGATCGCAGGGAGAGTTCGTACTGCAGTGGACATAAAATAGGCTGAAGATGGTGAGGATGATCATCATCATCCTGTGGTCCTTTCTTCCGTGTTCCAAAGAAAGCCCGCGAAATATGAAATTATACCACCTGACCGGGCAATTGCACACTGTTATTGTGCTGCTCTCAATCATGCGATGGATGAACAAGTTCGGCTTCATCGAGACTTGCCCGCAGCAGGGCGTTATGTGTGGTGTAGGTATCTGGGGCATGCGGCTTTTATCGCATGATGGCGCAAATGCGTGCTGCTGGCCGGGCGGTGGCGAAACGCTAAAGCTTCTAAGAAGACGAAAGGGAACAAGAACATAGCTTTATATTTTGATGCTCGAATTGGGCAAGAGCTGGCAGCCTGCCGACAGAGTGTAATGGAGTTGGATGCTGAGGTGGCGTAGGGGCCGGAATTATTTTCCAGTGATCTTCAAATCTAAAACCCTTTGATTGCATTGCGTGTTCGAAGGTGTCAACATCTGCTGCGATGTACATTTGGCCTCTCACAGGCACATTTTCCGAGGCATTCTTGATCATCGTATGGGGGATGTAGTTGCAGACTTTTTTTCTTTTAGGTTCTCTGATGTTGTGGTTGGTGTCCGGTATACTTGATACTTGACATCGCCCCACAGTAAGAAATCCAGGGGTGTTGAACCTGACGAGCGTGCCAGCCAAGCAATGGGCCAATCCCGACCAATCTACTGCTGGGGGAATACTTCATCAGCCACTTGCAAGTTTTGCTGCTGCCGTGCGCGGGAGCATCATCATGCTGATACCAAATATCCTTGATGCTAGCCAATGGAACTTCGCAAAGAAAATCCTCAAGCACCCCATCAAGGATGTCATTGACGTATGTTTCGCCTGTAAGCTTGTGACCAAAAAACACGGGGCCAATGATAGTGTCACCGTAAATTCTACATGACACATTAACCTACCACTGATATCCACCTACCCCTGTACTCCGCGTGGTCGCGCCTCCCAAACCCGGTTGACAGATGTTGATAAACAACCCGAAGTACCGGAAACGCTCTCCCAACTCCTAAACCGCCAAAAGGAACTGGCTCTAGATATTGCTGAAATCAAAACATTTCAATCATTGTTCTACACGAGGTTCGAAACTTTGGAAGCTCGTGTATCTTCTCTAGAGTCACCCTCAACGCCTAGTGGTTCGCAGGAGTTTAATGCCATCCTACACACGCAAATCCAGCATTTAAAACATTACATCAACTGTCTTGCAGAAAGGACAATATAGAAAACAGGTCGCGCAGAAACAACATTAGTATACATCGTCTCAGCGAGACCCTAACGAGAATAATAAGGAACATTCCTCCAACATTGCAAGTGCTAAGTGGTTGAAAGATGATGGGCAGATTTTTCTACAAAAACTGGCCACCCTGTATATGCAATGCCTCATGAGCTCGAGCGTACCGGACCCTTGTAAGACTGCCAACATACTCTTAATATATAAGAAAGGGGACGCCAAATACTTGAAAAATTGTAGACCGATCACCTTACTGTGCGTTGCCTAAAAAGTGTTTACTAAGATAATCGCAATTACAATCAGGAACACCTTAGACTTCTGTCAAGCAAAGGACCAGGCAGGATTCCGTAAAGGCTACTCAACAATAGACCGTATTCACACTATCAATCAGGTGATAGAAAAATGTGTTCAATATAACCAGCCCTCATATATAGCTATCATTGATTAATAGAAAGCATTTGATTCAGTTGAAACCTCATCATTCATGCAGACATTACGGAACCAGAGTGTAGACGAGCCGCAGGTAGAAATACTGAAAGATATCTATAGCGGCTCCACAGCCACCATAGTCCTCCATTAAGAAAGCAACAAAATCCCAATAAAGAAGGCATCAGGCAGGGAGATACGATCTCTCCAATGCTATTCACAGCGTGTTCAGAGAAGGTATTCGGAGACCTGGATAGGGAAGAATTGGGGATAATAATTAATCGATAATACCTTAGTAACTTGCAATTCGCTGATATTGCCTTGCTTATTAACTCAGGGGACCAATTGTAGTGCATGTTCACTGACCTCGAGAGGCAAAGTGGGTCTTAAAATTAATCTGCAGAAAACTGAAGTAATGTTTAACAGTCTCGGAAGAGAAGAGAAGTTTACGACAGGTAGCGAGGCACTGGAAGTGGTAAGGGAATACATCTACTTAGGGCAGGTAATGACCGCGGATCCAGATCATGAGGCTGAAATAGTCACAAGAATGGTAATGGGCAGGGGTAGATTTGGCACGCATTCTCAGATCATGAACAGCAGGTTGCCATTATTCCTTAAGAGAAAAGTGCATAACAGCTGTGTCTTACCAGTACCTACCTACGGGGCAGAAGCCTGGAAGCTTACGAAAAGGGTTCTACTTAACTTGAGGACGACGCAACGAGCTATGGAAAAAAGAATGATGGGTGTAACGTTAAGGGTTAAGAAAAGAGCAGATTGGATGAGAGAACGAACGCGAGTTAATGACATCTTATTTGAAATCAAGAAAAAGAAATGGGCATGGGCAGGGCGTGTAATGAGGAGGCAGGATGTTCATTAAGGGTTACGGACTGGATTCCAAGAGAAGGGAAGTGTAGCAGGGGGTGGTAGAAACATAAGTGGGCGGATGAGATTAGGGAGATTGCAGGGACAACATGGCCACAATTAGCACATGACTGAGGTAGTTGGAGAAGTATGGGAAAGGCCTTTGCCCTGCAGTGGGCGTAGCCAGGCTGGTGATGATGATGATGATAATGAAGTGGTTCCAGGATGCTAAGATTGCATGTCTGCTATCGAAAGGCGTCATAGACTCGGCAATAACTTCAAAGGCAGGTCACGTCGCGATATCATGAAGGTCCATGATTTTCAGGATAAGGTGCATGGTGCTGAGGAATTGCTATGAACTTAAGAACACTAGCTTTCCTGTTTCCGAAGGCTTCGCGCCACAGGTTCGCAATATTCGCAGGAAGCTCTGGGAAGCATCCTGCTCTCATAGGGATAATGGCTCATCTGTCCAACTTCGATTTGATCATTTATTGACAGGGTACGATACCATTTGGATAGCACATCCAATGCTCTCGTCAGATGAACTCCTGGTTCAACTAAACCCGCTGAAACAATTGCTGGGACCAAAGTCCCTTGACTTCACAGTAGTGGAAATAAACATTCCATTTTAAACGTTAATGCAATAAGCGTTGTCAACTATTTTTCTAAATTTCTTTCCTGGGTTTTGCCTTACTCGCCAAATATTATCGGTGTTACTGACACCCGTAAAAGTCCAGCTGTGGAGTGTCTATTTCGGCCACTGCTGATTGGCTAGGGCCGTTCGTCTCCTCCTCGCTTGTACAGTTGCATCCAATCGGTAGGGGCCGAAATGGACAGTCGACTAGGTGGACTCTTAAGGAATACCCCCGTGGTTACATGATGGTGTGCATGATTCTGAGGCAAACCCTCCCCCCCCCCTGGTTTCAATGTGGTTCGGCGTGAGACAATATACGGAAGTAGAGGCGGTGCTGTTCTATTTCTTCAATCTCACCTTCACTTTTCTGCACTCCTTACCCCACCCGATACTGAGTCTTTGCGTTGTAAAGTTCAACTTGAAAATATGTCTTTGAATACAGGGGTCTTTCAACGTCAGCCTGGTTCTAATATTGAGGTTTTATACAATCTATGTGATTTTTGCATAGTCATAGTACTTCTTCACCTAACGTTATTTGCATGGCCGATTTTAGTGCTCCTGGTGTTGACTGGTCTTCTATGAAAGTAAGCGGACACGGAGTAGCTATCGGGCGGAAGTTTGGCTACATTTCATAGTCCTGTGGCCTGCACCAGATCGTTCAAGATTTCACTGGCCAAACTTCAGTCCTTCATCTTGTCTTTCTTACTACATCTCTTTTTAATGCCGGCTACGAATGCGATGCTATCGTGGGATTATCTGACCACAATGCTGTGTTGATTTAAGTTCCTGGTATCGTCCTTAAATCCCGCTATATCCACCGCACATTTTGTGACTTTAGCCGCGCTGATGAATTGGCAATACCAGACGCCCTATAAGATTCTTCTCATGAGTTTCAACTGATAAGTACCACTAATGGTAATAATAGCTTGACAAGTTTCTCCAAAAATCTTGTCAGTAAGTATATCAACCTTGCTATTCCTTTCAGAACGAAAAAAAAACGCTGTAATTCCTTGGATGACTAGGGACATTTTTTGCATTTATCACGTCGTGTGGCAAGATTACGTCCATCGAAGCACTCTGGTGACTCAGACAACCTCATGCAACTCCATAGCGCTAAAAAGGAACTCTGTTCTAAAATAGTTGCTGTAAAAGAATTTTATTACAAGGTAACCTTGCCGAAATTAACGACGGCTAATCCCCGGAAATTTTGGAGCGACATCCTTCCAGCTGGGTCATCCTCGGACAAATAATTACCAATGTTGCAGTTTCTTATTCGCAGACAATAGCTTCCTTTACCACTTACTTCCACTCTGTCTTCACGACTGATAACTCTGTAACCCCCTGTTTTTGATTCCAAACCATGCCCTCCTATCGACGATATATCAGCGTCTCCTAACGATTTACTCAACTTAATCCTAAACTTAGACACCGAGAAGTCATCAGGTCGTGACAGTATACCTACTGTTTTTCTCCTTCGGTACTCTCTTTAGTGCAGAAAATATCTAACAATTATCTTTAGCGAATCTCTCTCAACCGCCACACTTCCTTCCTCGTGGAAACTTGCTTCACTTCTGCCGTTATTTAAGTCGGGTAGCGTTCAATTGTTATCTAACTATAGGCCAACCTCCTTAACAGCACACTCATGTAAATTACTCGAACACATTATCTTCAAATATATTATAGAATTTCTTGAAACTAACAATATTTTATGCACTTTGCAAAATGGTTTTAGACATGGTATTTGCACTATAACACAAGGGACAGAATTCGTTCATGTCATCGGCAGCTCTTTAGACATAGGTGACCAGATTGATTCTATTTTTCTAGAGTATGCAAAGGCCTTCGACCCTGTCTCACACCCGCAACTTATGCGCAAGCTTTTTGCTATACTAAAAAATTCGTCTTTGGTTTGTTGGATATCGGACTTTCTTTCCCAGAGTTCGCAATATGTATGTTTCAACTCTACTAACTCATCCTTGACGCCTATTTCATCAGGGGTTCCCCAAGGCTCAGTACTGGGTCCTCTTTTACCCCTGCTTTATATTAATGATATCCCCCTACACACCTCAGTTAAAATAGGCATTTTTGCAGATGATTGCGTTTTATCCTACTGTCGCAGCACTACACGACTGAGGCAGAGAAAGAAGAAGTAGACTGCGCGCGCGTGATCTCGTGGTACTCTGCGCCAACTAGGCCTGGCCTATGGCTTTCTCTTGGACCTCGTTTCACCCTGTAAATAAACATTTTTCGTAACATCATTTGTGGTCGTGCGGAGCAAATCTTGGACGATCCTGGACGACCCAACTCTGCCAACTCTCCGACGGAGTAGACGCTTGGCCGGTTTACGGCCACAAGCAGCAGACGGCAATAACGAAACCATCTGCGGCGAACCAGACAGCAATCACGTAGGTCAGGCTGGCTACTGGGCATCGCTGCGAGAGTCACCCACCTTTTTAGGGAAGGCGAACGAAGACGTCGATGCCTGGCTTAAACACTACAACAGAGTGAGTCGCCACAACCATTGGAGCACCACAATGAAGCTCGATAACGTGGTTTTTTTTCTCGCTGGAACCGTGCTCCTCTGGTTTGAAAACCACGAGAACGTTCTTACAAGCTGGAATAAGTTTGTAGAAGATCTAAGATCCGATCTAAGAAAAAGAAGGGTGAGCAGACGCTTTCCCGACGAGCTCAATTACGTGGCGAAACTTGTACAACGTACATAGAGGCCGCTTTGAAATGATGCGGAATCGTCAGCGCCACCATGACAAATGAAGACAATGTAGGACATTTTAAAAGAATTGCTCAAGATGTTTACAATTTTCTTATAACGAAGGATTACCTTAGTACTCTGTCTGATCTGAAGAAACACTGCCCGGCATTTGAAGGGCTTAAAATGAGAAGGATTCGGCCAAAGTTAGGACACTTGGACAGTGTCACTACTATTGCAAGTGTGTCCGTCCCAACCCACGACGACATCTCCTCGGTGATTCGGCAAGTGGTTAAAGAAGGACTTGAACGCCCTAAAATTGTTGACGACGCTCATGTGTGCCATAAGTGTGCATTTGACGATCACTCTCTTGTGCCACCGGTCAGCTGGGCACGTCAGAGTTACCGAGAGCCTCGCAGGACCTATGCTGATCGTCCGGAGAGCAGCAACTTTCCACCGCAACCAAGTCTGTGACGCCGGCAAGATGCACCACAACGATTTGTTCCGCGGTCTCTTACGTCCTGCAACCAGCCTGAGAGTTCGTTTCTACCCCTGACACCCATGTCACCGGTGTCACCCGCGACAAGCCGCGACTCCCGCATTAGCTACAGCCGTGGTCTGCCTGGACACATTACTAGGTCTTGCCAGCGCCGCCAGCAGCGTGCTCCTCGGTTTAATGCCTACACACCCCGCGTGCCTGCTGACGAGCCCTGGCCGTATACGACTTCCTTCCAACGGCTGCGGCAGGGACGCGCGAACCGCAGTGACTCCCCCGTTTCTGAGCGCCGCCTCACACCACCACCGATACGACAACGGCTCTCTCCATCACCTCGTCATCGCTCGTTGTCACTGCCGCCGCTGGGAAACTAGCTGGTGCGACCGACGGGGGTGAGGCTGCAATATATTAATCTTCATCAAGACCCCCTTGTGCTAAATTGTTTAAAAACAAAGTGTATGTTTTAGCTCACAATTTGAGTGCTTTTGGTTTAGTTGATACCAGGGCGGCAGTTTCTGTTATGAGCCTGTCCTTCAAAAATCGTCTTCGAGAAAAAGTTACGTTTTCTTGGGATCGGAACGCTATGTTTCGCGGAGTTGGTGGGGAAATGTTACGCCCACTTGGGGTCTGTTCTTTTTCAGTTATGATAGGGGACCAGATATTTAGAAGTGACTTTACTGTGCTTGCACGTACAACGCATTACATAATTTTAGGAATTGATTTCTTGCGTGAGGGGGGGGCAACTTTGGATTGTAGAAGTGGCGCGATTTCTCTTCGCCACCCCGCGCGAACTTCAATGACAGATAATACCAGCGATGCTGCCGACGTTTTCTCCGTGTTGCAAGATGTGTGTTTGCCTCCTCAAACTGAAATGTTTGTGCCTGTCAATACTTCATGCCGTCGTACGGGTTCTTGTGGTTGAGCGGAGCCCGCTTATAACAATGCCCTTAAGAAAACTGTGATAGTCCCTGGCTCCCTAGTTGTGACCACTAATGGTTGTACTCGTTTGTGGACAGGGAACGTTTCAACTCAATCCATAACGTTGCCGCTAGGACTTAAACTGGCAAGTTTTGACGAACAAGCCACTGTCAGCGTCGGAACGGTCGAAATGTCAACTGCCGGGAAAAAAATCCAACCCCGATTCCAGCATTGATAATTCTGCTGACTTTAAGCGCATGATTAACAAGTCCCTGTCTTCTAGTGAACAGTGTCTGCTTCAAGGAGTGCTCGCTCGCCACGCCACAGTGTTTGATTTTGCTCAAGGCCAAAGAGCTTCCCTTACACCACCGGCGTCTCGTATGCAACAGCCCATTCCTACAGGGCAAGCGACGCCAATTCGTCAGAAGCCTCATCACGTTTCACATTCAGAGAGAAAAGTCATCGCCGAGCAGGTCGAAGAAATGTTAAAGAGAGAAGTGACCTAGGAATCATGTAGCCCCTGAGCTGCTCCTGTAATCCTAGTCAAGAAGAAAGACAACTCATGGAGATTCTGTGTGGACTATCGCCGCCGGAACATCGTCACAAAAAATGACGTGTACCCCGAATAGACGACGCCGTCGACTGCCTCCACTCCGCGTCGTATTGCTCTTCTGTTGATTAAGGGTCAGGATATTGGCAAATTCCCATGTACCCCTCAGATAATTAGAAGACAGCGTTCATGACACCTGATGGTCTCTTTGAGTTCAATGTTACGCCCTTTGGCTTATGCAACGCTCCAGCTACATCCGAGCGATTTATGGATACCGTGCTCCGCGGACTGAAATGGGAAATTTGCATGTGCTATTTAGGCGACGTCATTATCTACTGCCGGACATTCGGCGAGCACAATCAGCGCGTGTCGGCCGTTCTTGACTGTATCCAGCAAGCTGGCCTTATTTTAAACTCGAAGAAATGTCATTCTGGTGGGCGTCAAGCTCTCGTACTAGGCTTTCTGGTCGAAAAAGACGGCATACGACCGGACCCTGAAAAGATAGCAGCGGTTCGTGACTTCTAACAGCCACACACGGTGAAAGATCTGCGAAGTCTTTTGGGCCTTTGCTCATATTTGCGGCGCTTTATCAAGAATTTCACACAGCTTGCCTCGCCCCTCACGTCTCTCCTTCACAAATACAAACCATACTTGTCCACTGCCGAGTGCGAGTCCGCGTTTCAACAGCTGAAATTTTTTGTTGACTTCTGGATCGGTTCTGCGGCAGTTTGATCCGGAGGCGTTAACTGAGCTGCATACTGACGCCAGCGGTGCGGGTGTTGGCGCTGTGCTTGTTCAGATCTGCGGTGGCCGTCAGCATTTCATTAAAAATTTAATTATGGGGTTTTACGTGCAAAAACCACTCTCTGATTACGAGGTATGCCGTAGTGGAGGACTCCGGAAATTTCGACAACCTGGGGTTCCTTGACGTGCACCTAAATGTAAGTACATGGGTGTTTTCGCATTTCGCCCCCATCGAAATGCGGCCGCCGTGGCCGGGATTCGATCCCGCGACCTCGTGCTCCGCAGCCCAACACCATAGCCACTGAGCAACCACGGTGGGTGCAGCGTGTCATTGCCAATGCTAGTCGGACCCTTACAAAAGCAGAGAAACACCACACAGTTACTGAACTCGAGTGTCTAACAGTCGTGTTCGCCATTCAGAAGTTCCGTCCGTATCTACACGGCCACGCATTCACGATAGTGACTGATCATCATTCACTCTGTTGGCTCGTTGGGCTGCGTGACCCCTCTGGCCGGCTGGCCGGCTGGGCTTTGCGCCTTCAAGAGCACAGCTTTTCCGTTAACTACAAGAGCGGAGGCTGTCACGCGGATGCTGATTGTGTATCCCGTCTCCCTTCGCCGCACACTAAAGCTGACGATGATGATTTCGATGACTACCTAGTTTCCATCTCTTGCGGCTTTCCAGGCCTGAGTATTTTCGAGAGCGAGCAACGTTGCGACCCTACCTTGAAATCCCTACGGGTAGCTGCACGTGAGCCAGCAGGAACGACACCATTTACTTTTCGTAATGGTTTGCGGTACAAAAAAATTACTCAGCTGATGGTCCTCCATTTCTTCTAGTTGTGCCCGAAAACCTGCGCCCTGCTGTCCATCGTTCTATGCATGACGATATCATGTCCGGGCACCTTGGCTTTGCATGCACACTACACCGACTTAGATATTTTTCTGGCCCAAGCTCTGGAAAACAACGAAACAATATATCGCCAGCTGTACAGCTTGCCAGCGCCACACGCAATCGACGACGGCTCCAGCAGGCTATTTGCATCCAGTTAGGCCATCGACGTTACCCTTTGAAAAAGTCGGCATCGACTTGCTCGGCCCGCTCCCAAAGATGTCAGCTGGCTACCGCTGGATTATAGTATGCGTAGATTACGTTACTCGCTACACGGAAACGGTGGTACTTCCATCTGCCACTGCAGCAGATCTCTCTTCATTTTTGATGCATCAAGTTATACTCCGTCGTGGCACTTCGCAGGTTGTCATCCGTGACCGCGGACGGCAATTCACCGCCGACGTCGCTGAAGAACTTTTACGGCTTTGTGGTTCTACATGTCGTCATTCCATTCCTTACCACCCGCTGACCAATGGCCTCACGGAGCGGACGAATAATCGAACCCTTACCAACATGTTATCAATGTATGTCACTGCTGACCACAAAAATTGGGACGACGTCGTAGCTTTCGTAACGTACGCGTACAACAGTGCCAAGCACGAAGTTACTGGATATGCGCCGTTCATTTTGCTGTACGCGCGCACTCCCCAGAGCTTTCTGGACACTATTCTACCTGTATCGTGTCAAGAAGACCCTTCCATCGCCAAAACTCTGTGTCGTGCTGAAGAAGCACGTCGACTGGCGCATCTTAGGACGTTGTCCTCACAAGGCAACAGCAAGTATAGCTATAATGCGAGGCATATCCCCACCAGCTTTACTCCCGGTGACTATATTTCGTTGTGGACCCTTGTTCGCAAAAAGAGATTGCACCGCAAGTTTCTCGCCACTTAGACGGGACATGTGAGCTATGTCGTCGCCAATGTGACGGCAAGCAATCGGCGTTCACGTGCGGCGTAAGTTGTTCACATGGCCAGACTCAAGCAGTACCGTAACAGGTCCCTTTAACTGGCTCAGCGAGCTTCGTCTGCCCCCGGGTAAAATGTCGCAGCACTGCGTGACTGAGACAGAGAAAGAAGTTGAGTGGGCGCGCGTGACCTAGAGGTACTCTGCGCCAGCTGGCCCTGGCCTGTGGCTTCCTCTTCGACCTCGTTTCACCCTGTAAATAAACATCTTTCGTAACAATAAAATTGAATATCCTACTGATCATGTTGTCCTTAACAATTATTTTGCTCACTTGTGAAACTGGTGCAAAGCATAACAAATGAATATTGTCACGTGCGTTTATTTCGGCTTCTAGCGACGCGACCGGCGTCGCTGCCACGCAAGCAGCGTCGCTTGACGCGTTTCGATCATGGACGCGAAACGTATAAATACGGGACCACCGCCATTGCTGGCTCAGTCCGACGAACGCCCCAGACGCACTTGCTGCTTTTGCCGTCACCGCGTTGTTCGCTTGATTTAGGGCACAAGTTCGCCCATTAAACTCTCTTTAAGTCTACCGCCGACGCAGCGTCCCTTTCTGTCTGCCTGCGTGCCAGGTAGCTCGCAGTCACCCACGTGACACTTTGGTGGAGGTGCTTATGCTTCGGACGCCCCCTCAAAGCCATGGCACCAGTCCCAGTGCATCTGGAGCTGGCGACACGGAAGACAGCTCCAGAGAAGACAAGAAGGAAGAAACCCGGAGCAGCCGCCGACTACAAGGACTGCCGGCTGAATTGGGATCACTACCTGCCCCTGGTCGCCATGGGAACTACCGCTCGACGTCACCAATGCAAGCCGCCACCACACCTGCGCCGCTCGTCGTCCAGCAGCCGCGAGTACCTCCGCTGTTTAGCGGCTCCACTTGCGAAGATGTGCAAGAATGGCTGGAACGTTACGAAAGAGTTGCAACCTTCAACAAGTGCTCTGACGAAGACAAACTTCGGAACGTCTTCTTCTCTCTCGAAGACTCTGTTAGAAACTGGTACGAGAACCAGGAGCTGTCCCTCACAACGTGGGAAGCTTTCAAAAGGCACTTATCTGCAACTTTCGCAAGTATTCTGCGCAAATAACGAGCTGAGGCCTTGCTTCAACCTCGCCAGCAGCATCTAAACGAGTCCGTAACTGTCTTTGCGGAAGAAATGCAAAAGCTCTTCCGCCACACGGACGCCAACATGACTGAAGACAAGAAGCTTCACGACCTTATGAGGGCCGTCAAGGAGCAACTTTTCGTCGCTCTCATTCGCAACCTGCCGAGGAACGTCGCCGAATGGATTAGCGAAGCGGCCACTATCGAGAAGACGCTCGAGCTTGCCGCAAAGCAATACGACCGCTACTTACGCGCTCCTCCGTCAGATTGCGACGACTGCCGAAGTGCCTCCGCAGTGGCCCTTCGAGTTACCATCCGTGCCATCGTGCGCGACGAGCTGCGCATTTTGCTACCGGGTGCGCAACCACAAATGTCCTCGCTCGCCGACGTTGTAAGGGACGACGTACAGCAAGCGCTGGGCACAATCGATCCTGCCGAAACGGCACCAACCCTATCGCCACCTTGCCAGGAGCCACGCGTTTCAACTTACGCCGCCGCTCTGCAAAGCCAAGCGAGGCCAACCAGCTGGCGACGCGAAACGCACGCGCCACCTCAACGCAGCCAAGCCTAGCCGCCACCGCCGCGCCCACAGCAGGCCGTCCACTCAAACACGTTCCAGCAAACCACCACGAGGAAGACTGACATCTGGAGAACCCCAGATCGACGACCGCTTTGTTTTCACTGTGGTGAAGCCGGCCACCTCCTACGAGAGTGCCCCTACCGTCAGATGGGCCTCCGCGAGTACAACATCGAGGCCCCGCGACCCCTTCCTGGCCAACGGCCTTGAGAAATCGAAGCCTATCTTCGAGCGACCGAAGATGCCGCCCCACGTCGCTTCAGGTCCCCGTCACCCTACCCACGCCGCTCGTCTTCAGCATACCAAGGGTACGCGAGGGAGAGGTCACCGAGCCCTCGTAGGGGAAACTAAAGCCAGCGACGTCGGGAGGTGACGCCGCTCTCGAGCGAAGACTGAAAAACCCTCCTACAACCACGACGCATTCCGACGCCTCGTTGCATTCCGACAACACAACGCGACTCGACGCAGTGACGCCACAAAACACGAAGCCGCGACCCGACACCACAAATTCGATGGCGCGGCTGAAGGCCACAACAGCACCTTGCCACGAGTCTTCCACCCGACGCAGCCGCGACCATGCGAAGCGACAGACCGCACAGTCGGTGACCGATCGACATCGAACGCGAACACCAAGTGCCGACTTACAAGTTACCATAGATGGACATATCCAGTGGTTGCACTCGTCGACACCGTGGCCGACTACTCCTTTGTTAGTGGACGACTTTTGTCACAACTCAAGAAAGTCAAAACCGCATGGGAAGGTCCTCAAGTACGCACAGCAGGAGGCCACCTCATAACCCCGACGGGACGATGCACGGCGCAAGTGGCTGTTCACGGTCACACCTACCCTGTGAACTTCATCAACCTACAGCACTGCTCTCGCGACGTAATCCTCGGGATGAACTTCCTGAACGAAAACGGTGCGGTGATCGACCTGCAGACGAAAACCATAACAGTGACGACAAAGCGGTCAGAAAGAATGCAAAGCAATCATTATCATCGCACCGCGTTCACCATCCTCGACGATCAGGTGAGCCTCCCGCCAAATGCTGGCGTCATGGCACACGTTGAAACAGACGCGTTCTCAAGCGGCGATGCGATTGTCGAAGCAAACTTGCAGCTGCTTCTGGATCGCCAAATTTGCGTCGCACGCGGTGTCGTCCACCTGCGTGAAGGCAGAGTGGCTGTGCTAATAACCGAATTCAGCACGGAACACAAGCACCTCAACAGGGGTACGACGGTCGCTTTCTTGGAAGAGTTCGCCGAAATAAGCGACGCATTAGCGCTCTCCGAGTCGTCCCATGAGGCGTCATCGACGGTGGCTGATGAGGTGAACTTCGACATTAACCCTGCCCGGCCTCAACAAAAGCAAGAAAAGCAACGCCGCCTTCTTCCGCGATATTCCGAATGTTTTTCTAAGTCGTCGAGGATCCGGCAAACGCACATAGCGAAGCATAGCATTATAACCGATAAATCGACTCGTCCCGTCCGCCGAAGTCCCTACCGCGTTTCAGCGCGAGAACGTGAAACAATCAAGACACAAGTTGAAGAAATGCTTCGCGACGTCCAAAGCATAGCAAATGAATATCAACCTTTCCAAAACTGTCTCCATGTCCTTTACACGACGTTCTTCCCCTTCCTTCTTTGTCTATGCCTTTAACAATATTACTTTCAATAGCGTCTTCGAATTCAAATATTTCGTTATTCTACTAACACATGATTTGTCATGGTCGAAACACATTGATATCACCTGTAAGAAGGCCCTTAAAAGACTAGGCTACTTGCATCATACGCTGCGTCTTGATCCTTAAGGAAATAAACTTCTTACATATAAAACCCTCATTCGCCCCATCCTCAAATATGGCTGCGTTGTGTGGAATTCATACATAGACTGCGACGTCAAAAAACTAGAATCAGTGCAAAAGAAAAGCCGTGCGTTTCGTTTGTAGGAGATACGACAAGGAATTTTCGCCGTCTGAGTCTCTTCCCCTACTTGGTCTCACTCCTCTTGCAGAGCGGTGCGAACTTGAATGCCTAAAATTCCGTCACAGATGCATGTCGACATTATATGTAGCATTGCCAGTTGGGCTATTTGCGCCGAAACTTCTCATCCGCACCATCGTCACTGAAACTAACTCTACAAAACATTAATTCACTCCAAACTAGAATAAGCATGCGCCATTCGGGACCCGGCTAACATTACACTAATAAACAGCATAGAAGCCATTCAAAATCGTGCCGCGCGTTTCACCTTATCAAACTACTCCCGACATGCTAGCGTTACCTCAATGAAAGCAACACTTGCCAGAACTTTCTTTGCGTCGTAGATGCTTCCGCCTTTCGCTATTCCATAAAACCTACCACCACAACCCTTTGTTGAAAGAACAGCTTGTCACCCAACCGTCATACATATCATCTCGCTCTGACCACAGTTTCAAACTTGGTGTGCCGTCTTCACGCACTAAACTTCGTAGTAATGCATTCACCCCTAGCACAAGCAAAGATTGGAACCACCTTCCCGCCACCGTTGCAGCCATCCTGGATACCGACACCTTCAAAACCAACATTCATGAAACGCCACGTTGAATATGTCTTTGTATCTTGCACAATTTTTTGTTATGTTCACCCACTCCTTTCTGTAATGCCTTCGGGGCTTGAAAGTATCTTATATAAATAAATAAATAGATAAATAAATAAATAAATAAATCATTTCCCCTCACCTCTCCTCTCTAAAAAACTATTTGACTTTTTCCAAACCATCATGAACGAGGAGCCACCATGCTCTGAATACCTCAACCTTTTTTGCCGCACTGACTCCTTCAAACACAAATTTTTTACATCAAGTAAAGTCTGAATTCATTACAGGGAAACATTCGTTCACTATTACTCAAACAATTCATGCAGGCTTGCTTTTGAATGTTTGTATGTTTACAGTTCATTCCACTCCTTCAATAGCCTCATTGAAGCTGCAGTATTTAAGAGTAAATAAATAAATAAAAATATTGGTGATGTGTCTTCAAAACCCAGTGAGGGTTTTCGTCGCTCCAATAGCCATCACTGTGGATGTTCACTTGGGCATTACGTGAGAAGGTAGCTTCATCGGTCCACAGTATTTTGATGACAAAGCTTGGGTCCTCTTCCGTCTTGATTATAATCCAATTTGCAAAGTTCTTCCGATTTTGGACATCGCGGGGCTTCTACAAAGTTCTACATTATTCGCGACCCGCACACACGCGATCAGATTACACATGGTTCGGTCACAGACGGCGCATGGAAGCATCGACAATATTCCAGAAACTTCCGATACAAGCAGGCGCGTCCTGCGCTGTGTGATAACGTTTGTTAGGCAGTGAAACGCGTCGCCCGTAAAGACAAACAAGTACACGTGTCAATACCCCCCTCTTGAAAAACATCGACCCGATGCTGCAAACAAACGAAAGTAATAAAGAAAAGCACTCGTAGCAAGGAAAACAATAAAATAAGGAAGTTCGTCAGCGTCCGTAAAAGGGTTTAAGACGCACCACGCGGACCACTTAAGATCGTGCGCGGCACCGCTGTGAATGCGAAATGCCGTCTGGCACGACCTCATAGTCCAGTGCGCCAATACGTCGGATGACCTTGTAGGGTCCGAAATAGCGTCGCAGTACTTTCTCACTGAGTCCTCGTCGGCGTATCGGGGTCCATACCCAAACACGATCGCCGGGCTAGTACTCGACGAAGCGTCGTCGGAGGTTGTAGTGTCGGCTGTCGGTCCTCTGCTTGTTCTTGATCCGCAGGTGGGCGAGCTGTCGGGCTTCTTTGGCGCGCTGGAGACAGGTATCAACGTCAAGATTCTCCTCTTCAGTGACGTGCGGCAGCATGGCATCGAGCGTCGTCGTCGGGTTCCTGCCGTAAACCAGCTTGAAAGGCGTGATCTGTGTTGTTTCTTGCACTGCCGTGTTGTAAGCGAATGTTACGTACGGCAGGACGGCATCCCAAGACTTCTCTTCGACGTCGACGTACACTGCTAGCATGTCGGCAAGGGTCTTATGCAGCCGCTCCGTAAGACCATCCGTCTGTGAGTGGTAGGCCGTTGTCCTTCTGTGCCTTGACTGACTGTATTGCAGAATGGATTGGTTGAGCTCCACTGCAAAGGCCGTTCCTCTGTCGGTGATGAGCACTTCTGGGGCGCCATGTCGCAGCAGGATGTTTTCGACAAAGAATTTCGCCACTTCGGCTGCGCTACCGTTCGGCAGTGCTTTAGTTTCAGCGAAGCTGGTGAGGTAGTCCGTCGCCACGACGATCCACTTATTTCCGGTTGTTGACGTCGGAAAGGGTCCCAACAAGTCCATCCCGATCTGCTGGGACGGTCGGCAAGGAGGTTCGATTGGCTGCAGTTATCCGGCTGGCCTTGTCGGTGGACTCTTGCGTCGCTGACAGTCTCGGCATGTTCTGATATAACGGGTGACGTCGGCGGTCAGGCGCGGCCAATAATACCTTTCCTGTATCCTCGATAGTGTCCGGGAAAATCCGAGGTGTGCAGCGGTCAGATCGCCATGCAGGGCGTGCAATTCTTCTGGACGCTGTCCTGACCAGACAACATGAAGGTAGTTGGCGCGCACTGTTGAGAAGTTCTTCTTCACGAGCAGGTTGTTTTGAAGCGAGAACGAAGACAATCCTCGCTTAAATGCCCTAGGGACAACGTCGGTGTGCCCTTCCAAATACTCGACGAGGTTTTTCAACTCCGGGTCTGCTCGCTGCTGTTCAGCGAAGTCTTCCGCGCCTAAAATGCCAAGGAAGGCGTCGTCGTCTTCGTCATCTTGCGGCGGCGAGTCAATGGGGGCGCGTGATAGCCAATCGGCTTCAGAGTGTTTTCGTGCGGACTTACAGGTTAAAGTGATATCATATTCTTGCAGCCTTAGGCTCCACCGCGCCAGCCATCGTGAAGGATCCTTTAAATTCGCAAGCCAACACAAGGCGTGATGGTCGCTGATGACTTTGAATGGCCTGCCTTATAGGTAGGGGCGAAATTTCGCTGTAGCCCAAACGATGGCGAGGCATTCCTTTTCGGTTGTAGAATAATTGCCTTCCGCTTTTGACAACGACCGGCTAGCGTAAGCTATCACGTCTTCATGTCCATCTTTTCTCTGGTCTAGGACGGCACCGAGGCCTAGGCTACTGGCGTCAGTGTGGATTTCGGTATCGGCGTCCTCGTCGAATTGTGCAAGTACGGGCGGCGACTGCATGCGTCGTTTGAGTTCTTGAAATGCGTCGGCTTGCGGCGTTTCCCACTTGTACTCGACGTAACATTCAGTTTGCTGTGTCAGCGGATCAGCGATGCGTGAAAAGTCCTTGACAAGCCGCCTGTAGTAGGCACACATGCCAAGAAATCGACGCACTGCTTTCTTTTCCATGGGCTGCGGGAACTTTGCGATGGCAGCTGGCTTCTGCGGGTCGGGGCGGACTCCAGACTTGCTGATGACGTGGCCTAGGAACAGAAGCTCATCGTAAGCGAAACGGCACTTTTCTGGCTTCAGAGCAAGCCCTGATGACTTGATGGCTTCGAGTACTGTCGAAAGACTCCTAAGGTGATCGTCGAAATTTCCGGCGATGACGACGTCATCCAAGTAAACAAGACAGGTCTGCCACTTCAATCCTGCTAACGCCGTTTTCATGATGCGCTGGAACGTTGCAGGCGCCGAGCACAGTCCGAATGGCATGACCTTGAACTCGTAGAGGCCGCCTGGCATGATGAAGGCGGTCTTTTCGCGATCTCTCTCATCGACTTCTATTTGCCAGTAGCCAGACTTGAGATCCATAAACGAGAAGTATTTCGCGTTGCAGAACCGATCTGATGCGCCGTCTATCCGTGGTAGGGGGTACACATCCTTCTGTGTGATCTTGTTCAGTCGACGACAATCGACGCAGAAACGTAAGGTTCAGTCCTTCTTTTTCACCTAGAGAACAAGGGATGCCCACGGGCTTTTCGACGGCTGGATGATGTCGTCGCGCAGCATTTCGTCGACTTGTTGTCTTATGGCTTCACGTTCTCGCGGCGAAACTCGGTATGGGCTCTGGCGGAGTGGTCGAGCGCACTCCTCGGTGATTATGCGATGCTTGGCGACTGATGTTTGTCGAATCCTCGATGACGTCGAAAACCAGCCTTTGTATCGTCGGAGCAGGCTTCTGAGCTGCTGTTGCTTAATCACGGGGAGACTTGGATTAATGTCGTTGTCTGGTTCGGGAACCATGGTCGTCGGGGTAGATGCGGCGGAATCCGTGAGGACAAACGCATTACTGGTTTCCAGAAATTCCTCGATGTACGCCATTGTCGTGCCCTTGCTGATGTGCTTGAACTCCTGGCTGAAGTTTGTCAGGAACACTTCAGTTTTCCCTCCCTGCAGTCGAGCGATCCCTCTTGCGACGCAAATTTCACGGTCTAGCAGTAGACGTTGGTCACCCTCGATGACGCCTTCTACGTCGGCAGGTGTTTTGGTGCCGACGGAAATGACAATGCTGGAGCGAGGCGGGATGCTGACTTGACTTTCGAGCACGCTTAAGGCATGGTGACTGCGAGAGCTCTCCGGCGGTATCGCTCGATTTTCCGACAGCGTTACCGACTTAGAATTCAGGTCGATGATTGCGCCGTGTTGATTCAGGAAGTCCATGCCGAGAATGACGTCTCGTGAACACTGTTGGAGGATAACGAAAGTGGCAGGGTAAGTCCGGTCATGAACGGTAATTTTTGCCATGCAGATTCCAGTCGGCGTGATGAGGTGTCCTCCAGCGGTCCGAATTTGAGGGCTTTCCCATGCAGTTTTAACTTTCTACAACTGGGCGGCGATGTGTCCACTCATTACGGAGTAATCAGCCCCTGTGTCCACTAAGGCGGTAACTGCGTGGCCGTCGAGAAGCACGTCGAGGTCGGTGGTTCCTTGTCTGGCGTTGCAGTTAGGTTTTGGCGTCGGATCACGGCTGCGTCGTTTTGAACTGAATCTGGAACGTCGCGTCGTCAAGTCGTCTTTCGTCGGTGTAGTCTGGGCTTCCTGACTTCGTCGGGACGGCGGCGTGTCGTTATGTCGTCGAGATGGTCTCTTCGGCGTCTTCGTCGGCGGTGGAGGATCTTCGTCAGTTCGACGAACAGCAACCGCACCTCCATAGCTTGCTGCTTTTAGTTTTCCGGATATGGGCTCGCAGGCCGGCCCCGGGGTTGGCCAGTGTATGGTCGGCGCTGCGGCGACAGGTAACGGCCTGGTTACGGTGAACGGGACGGTCTTCGAGCGCTCCACTGAGTGGCGGCGAGGTAGTCGGCGATATCGCGAGGTCGTTCGCCAATCTGTGGTCGCGGCGCGTTAACGGCGAACCCTCGCAGTCCCATCTCCAGGTATGGGCATCGGCGGTAGACGTGACCCGCTTCTCTGCAGTGGTAGTAGAGTGAGCGGTGGTCGGGAGCGCGCCAAATGTCCGTCTTCCTCGCGTAGCGGCGCTGGAAGACGGGCGGGCGTGCTGGCGGCGGCGGCGGTGGACGACGGAATTGTGGCGTTAAAGGTCCCTGGCGCTGTCGTGCAGGGGGGCCTTGGCGTCGGGCGACGGCGGCGTAGGTCATCGCTTCCGGCTGGGGCTGCGGTGATTCTGGTTGCACCTCAGGAACTCCAAGGGATCGCTGAAGCTCATCTTTGACGATTTCGGCGATTGAGGCTACTTGAGGCTGCGACCTAGGGTACAACTTCTGTAGCTCTTCCCGTACGACCGCTCTGATACTCTCGCGCAGATCGTTGGTGGACAGCGATTGAATTCCTGTATATTCGGTAGAGTTCGTGCGCCGGTCGATGCTGGTGGCCTCGCGAAGAAACTCTTCTATGGTGTTCCGTGGGCTTCGTATCATTGCGCCGAAAAGTTCTTCCTTCCCACCACGCATAAGAAGGCGGACTTTCTTCTCCTCGGGCATATCCGGGTCGGCGTGGCGGAACAGACGGTTCATTTCTTCCGTGAATATGGCAACGTTCTCGTTAGGTAGCTGCACTCTGGCGTCCAGCATGGCTTCGGCCCTTTGCTTGCGCACGACGCTCGTAAAGGTGCGCAGGAAGCCGCTACGGAAGAGGTCTCATGTTGTCATGGTCGACTCCCGGTTCTCAAACCACGTCCTGGCGGCGTCTTCTAAGGCGAAGTATACATGCGGCAGCTTGTCGTCGGAGTCCCAGTTGTTGAAAGTCGCGATTCGTTCGTAGGTCTCCAGCCAGGATTCCGGGTCTTCAGTAGCTTCTCCATGGAAGGTCGGTCGGTCCCAAGGTTGTTGCAGGATAACGGGGGACACTGGGGCAGCCATTGGGGTTGTCTTGGCCACGATCTTCTTTGTCGTCTCAGGTAGAAGTCCGTGCTCTGGGGGCAGTCCTTGCAGTCTGCGGCTAGCACGCTGGTCTTGGACGATGTCGGTTTTGTCCTCGGGCTTCGGGCTTGGATCACGGCTTTGCGGGGGCGTTCGGTACATGAACGAACAAGCACTTCCACCTGATTTGACGTGGTACTGACTATGAAGAAAGCAGCCAAATTGAGAAAGACG
The DNA here is from genome assembly GCF_050947875.1 of Dermacentor variabilis. Lineage (NCBI taxonomy): Eukaryota > Metazoa > Arthropoda > Arachnida > Ixodida > Ixodidae > Dermacentor > Dermacentor variabilis. The sequence continues at coordinate 23,221,270 of NW_027460291.1, read as the reverse complement.
AAACTAGCCTTTTATTGGGCGAACGTGTGCCCTCAAAAACAGGCTACACTCAAACAACGGCGACAGCGGCGAACAGTCGGCGGTCGTCGCAAATCTGATCAGCGGGTCAAGCGCCTCGGCTTTTATATATTAGTCGTCGAATGTTCTAGAGTAATAGCTGGGACCCACGTGCCTTCTACAAAGTTCTACATTATTCGCGTTCCGCACACACGCGATCAGATTGCACAAGGTTCGGTCACAGACAGCGGATGGAAGCATCGATAATATTCCAGAAACTTCTGATACATGCAGGCGCGTCCTGCGCTGTGTGATAATATTTGTTAGGCCGTGAAACGTGTCGCCCGATAAAGACAAACAAGTACACTTGTCAATATTGATACACTAGAGCGCTATAATCCAAACATGCACGTACGAGGCTCTTGTACAGGGTCATTAGGTATTTCCTATCACTGCCCCATGTTGTATGTGATAACATTTTAAGAAGGTTCATTGTTTTTAAACATTTCTGTTTGACGTGTTTTATGAGCTGAATGAAGGTTAGTTTCGAGTCTAATATAACGCCGAAAAGTTCTTGTTGTATGTTTGGAGAAAACTGCTCTCCATGAAGCTTTACATTGGGATCTGGGACCAGGACTCTTTGTGAAGAGAACGCTGCTGCTTTTACTCGGATTAAGCTTAAATTCATTCTCATTGACCCATTTTGATATTTTGCTCAGACTAAGCTGAACCTATCTCTCACAGATGGCGATGTTACACGAGTTAACACTCGGCTGAACATCATCTCCGTGCACACAGTAAAACAGTGCTTGTCGTAGTGATGTGCGTAAAGAATTCATTTTAACCAGACGAATGATGCAGCTTAATCCACCACTCTGTAGCACTCCAATCGCCTGAAGAAAGGTCCGATAAAGAGTAGCGTAAATTCTTACAAAATATATTCAGTTTGACCCGTAGCTCTCTATTATAGTTAACATGTTTGCCCGAGTACTCATGGCGAACGAATCTTGCAGGATTCCGTCGCACCGTGTCTTGTCATAAGCCTTTTCTAAGTCTAGAAACCCTGAGACAGAAAAAGTCTTGGTGTATAAATGCGTCTCTAATGCTTGACTAAATACAGCCAAGGTGGTTGGCTGTAGGCCCAGCTTCCCTGTGGCCGCATTGGAATGGATCTAATAGATTGTTGATTCTAAAGAACTGACTTAGGCGGTGTTTTATCATTTTCTCAGACTTTGCAGAGCCAGCTAGTCAATGCTATCGGTCTGTAGCCACTCGATAAGGACGGGTCCTTTCTCTCCTTAAGGGTAGAAATTATAAGAGCCTCGCTCCAGGAGGTAGGAAAGTACCCAGCTGCCCATATAATCTTAAACAGTGAAAGAAGTGTCATTAGAGATTTCCGGTGTACGTCTTTTATCATACCGTATTCGATGCGGTCAGCTCCTGGCTCACACTTATTAGAGGAGTTATGTGCTGCGTGGAGTTCAGCTATATTAAAAGGACTATTATAATCCAGAGGTGATGTTTATTTACGCTCAAGTGACTTCCTGTCCTACAGCTGCTTATATTTCAAAATTCACAAGAATAATTGGCTAGATCTCTCCTCAAAGTGAGCTCCGAAAGGGTTCGCTTGATGTTCTAGGCTGATGATTCATATTGGCTCTAGCGGCAGACCTTTTGTTGTCCTAACCCTGTTCCAAGCTTTTTTCTCATCTGTATATGAGTTGGTTTCTGCTAAGTACGTTTGCTAGCTTTCACGCTTAGTCTGTCTACGCGCTCTCCTTCCGTCTGACTTTATGCGTTTTAAATAGATGCGATTCTCTGCAGTTGTAGACTCGGACACCCCAAGCTTTGATTTGGTTCTTACGGGCGTTCTTAGATTCTTCATTCACATAGAGATTTGTAGAACTGAGTTCGTACTTTGTGTTCAATGTCGAAGTGATCGCCTGTAAGGCAGAGCAGACAAATCATAATTATCGGCCTTCTCTTCATGGGCGCGCTATGTTGCACAGACACTGGTGCTATGCGTGGGCAAAAGTCATGCTGTATTCTGCAAGTGCTTCGTGTTGCATGTGCAAGTATACGCGTTCTGGCTCTTTCTGCCGGTTGTTCTTGCGCTCGCGGCGGTCTGTTTGACGTCATGTGGCGTATTCTACGTGGGGAACCGTTTTCTGAAACGTACTGAAGTGTTCTAAATCAAACCGGCATGGCCGAAGTTTCTGCTGGCGTTGAGGACAACGGAAAATACGTCGCAACGTGTGCGCGCGTGTCAGTGTCTACATTCAGTTCTCTACTAGACCAGTTGTCTATTTCTAAAAATTCGTCTCACGAGTTGTATTTATTCCATTTAGAAAGACCTTATACGCGTCCCAAGAGGCATAGGGTGAGGGAGTCATATGACACAATTTATCACAAAATACAATCGGTAAAAAAACATATCGATGCATAAAGGGAAACAAATATTGACACAAAACGATGAAATTTGCATATTTACTTTTTTTACCTTACTGCGATATTCTCACTGCAATTATGATCTGTGGTTATACAGCAATGAGTAGTTAAGAAACATACGCGCCCATCATAACAGTCTGGGCACCCCCGTTCTGCTACGGAATAAATTCTTCAGTTTACTTCGTAAAGCCTTCATATTGGTATCTCTGGATATTTTGCGAGACTACCTTTTTCGGACGCTATTACTACTCGCGAATAAAATATTTTGGGTCTGTAATAACAGCATCCCGTACAGTGCGAGTCATTCGTGTCGATTGGTCGGCCTACCAGCTGTGGTCTATGTGAGCGTCCAAAGCAGTGGTAGATGGTGGATTATAGACCTGCTTGTTTTATATAGCGCATAGTTCATGTCTGAGGTATGACTATGAGCGCTATAACGTAAAACTATTCCAAACTTTTCTATTCCAGTTCTGCATACAGCCCGCCTCGACAGGTCAAAAATTTTCAGGCCACCATCACTTCGCCTGTCTGTCACACGACGTCACCGAAGCCGCGAAAACGTCCCATTTGATATTTTATGTGAACACTGAGGGCCAAACAATGAAATCTTCCTTTTCTCAGTAAGAAAGCCTTCATTGCGGTGAGGCTACCTTATGTCACTCTGAAAGCTCCCTTACTAAGGGGCCCTCGGTGAAGGCTTCCTTGGTGCTTCCTCAGCATGAAGTAGCTCCAAAGCTACCTTCATGCGTCCTTACGCCGCTTTTGTCCCTGAACGAGCGCTTCACCGCACTGCTTAACCACGTGACGTTTGCTTGCGCATGCGCGCTGTCGCCCATCTACGGAGAAGCGCGAGCACGGTACGTCTTGCCAAGCATGTTCGTTTCAGTCACGCATGCGGCATGGAAGCGTTGCTAGGCGTTGCTAGGCGTTGCACGACGCCGGCGTGCCAGCGTTGCTGGAGCACATTAAGTTTTGCACTGTAATGCGCTACTTTTCGTAAGTTTAGTAAACAAAACTTGAAGAAAGCGTGCACGCTTCCCTATATTAGCTCTTCAATTGACAGATTGTGCGACAGTGCAACATTTTATTGAATAATGGTGTTCGCGTAAAGCTTTTAAGAGATAATCTCGAACCCAGGCATGCGGCAACCACTCCTTACGTGAGAAAGGGTGAAGGGAGCTTTCAGAGTACGCTTGCTTCCTCCATCGGTCTTTCGCTGTAAGGAGGCCTCACGTAAGGTTAGGAAGCGCTCGAAGGAAAGGAACGTTTCATTGTTTGGGCCTGATTAGGCATGAACAGACCAAAGGGGAAAAAATTTATTTCCGATTTGATGTTTTTTTTTCGCTATTAGCCCTCGAGATAACTTGCAGAAAAGAGATTTGTCACAAGTTATGCTGTACCAGCTAGCCCCACCATTCTGTTCTCTAGCCCTCTGATGTTGGTCATACGTTATCGGGCTTCGCTCACTTTGCCCGTATGTCATGCAACGTTATAAAATCGCTAAATCTCACCGTGCCGATACGACGTGTACACATTAAAGACACATTAATCAGCTGAAGAAAAGTGATTTTTTTCTGAATAGCCGGGCACTGCCCCGTTCTGAAAGGTAAACAAGATGGCTGCCTGCCGACCACTCTGGCACTGGCAACTCGCCGCTGCAAGGCAGCATGGATTTATCTACGTATAATTAAAAATTCCTGCCTGGCAGTATAACGTTATCAAGCCCTTTCAGCACATGTACGACATCGCTCTGCCAACTTTTCTTTTGCTGAAGAGCCATTTGAGCAACATTTTTAACCAATCGTAGACGCCGGAACCACCCTCCTCATCCTGTTATATAGTTTCTCTGAGCTGACTTCACCCCATCGACTCCCTCTCCCCTTGAGCGCACTTCTCGAGTCTTGTTAGACAATTATATCAGAAATACTGCTAAAAAAAAAAAAGAGAAGAGTGGCCTCCTGTACAGGTGACGCGAGTTTGACTGGGCTTTTCAAACAAGGCTGTGGCTTACCGCCCTGCACTTGCGTCGGTGCTTACGTCGATTCCACGCCAGGAGATTGGAATAAAAACAGATTAGAACAGTTTTACGTTAGCCGGCCCCAGGTATGGCCCTATTTCGGCATCATCCCTTGCTGTTTCTTTTTTTTTTTTCGCGAACTTTGGCGACCAAATCGACCGTTGGCCACTCTAGACAAGCGCACATTATTTGGATTTCACAGGCCCCTAAAGGGTAGAAGGATTATTTAGCGGTATCGTCCCGTCCTCAATGGCACACTCACCCGTTTTAGGGAAATGGCGCCCTCAAAAATAGCCGTCATATTCTTTTGATGCGATCCTCTTTCGATATTACTGCTTTAGAGGCCAACGCGGCAATGCCAAAGCACAAATCTTATATGTATCATGCTGGTTCACCAACCGCAGCGATCGCTGTAGTAAGCCACACGACCGGCCTCATAGAGGCGGCTATGAGTGGCGTACTTGAAGTCTACTAGACTTTAAATGCGCCAGGACGATGCCGGTGGCTGGCGCAAATGTGTATTATAGGGATTGGTCCTTAGATGTTTCGTGAGTGCATTGGCTTCGTCGCACACGAGAATTCTTTAAATTTTTTTGTCGCGCTTGGCGATCAGGTATTGAAAGATTTTACAATTCGCGCTAGCAATTCGCAGGCGGCGCTGCTCATCGTCGAGTGAAAACCGGCACAGCTGATTACACAACACTTAAGCACACTGACTAATGATGCACGTCACTTCTTTGCGCAGCCATGCTAAATCTCCGCATATTGTAGTTACTGCTGAACCGAAAGGGCACACACTGGTTCACCGACGACCTTTTTATGAACTGACGTCAAGTAAATTTTTCGGATCACGACCTTCTTACAGAAAGGGTGGAGTGACATAGCTTTGGTTGTTTCCATTTTCACAGTGAAGCTGCTACCTCTACCTTCCAATGCATTTGTCTTGTCCGAGGGCAAAAATAACCTTTTTCATGGGCCGATCTCGGAGGTAATGCAATCGTAGGCTGAAACTGAAGCGAAAAGTGTGCATATCCTTTCGAATCACACATGCAGCTGCATACCACACAGGTCGTTTAGATAAAGGAAAGCACAGACACGTCTCGTGTCAACATGATGGATGATAAGGCGGTAGTTAACAGCGGGAAGCACCTAATGATGGATAAACGCATCCACTTGTAACATGGGGCGTGACATCAATACCCATATAAAATTTAAAGCGCAGGTTTGTGACCGCACAGTTTGTTACATGGGACGTGACGTCACTACATTACGTAAACAATAATGGGCCTGCCTAGTAATGCGTTGCATTTGCGTTGTGACAGTGCTACGGGGTGGCTACGTATGGTCAGGACTTCGGAAGAGCAGCGTGCATACGAGGAGCGGCGAATAGAACAGAGAGGGCAGTGCGAACAAAGGCGTCGTGCTCGTGCCACGGATGAACGTCGTATGCTGGACGCTCAGCGCAACCACCACACGCGCCAAGATGATGATGACGAATGTCGTGAAGCCGAAAACGCGGCAGAGCGACGAAGGCACAATGCAATCAATCGTTTCAAGGGTGCAAATTCTAAAATAAAAAGAAATATCTCAACGCAGAATTTGAATTTGGCTGCTCCGCGTGTGATCGACTGTGTTTCCAGGTGGATTGCCTTCCCATTGTCTTTCGTACACTCTTTGTAAGTGCAGGAACTAGCGGCGCAAGCCAAGTCGCAGCCTCTTTGCCTAATAATTAGGTAAAATGCATGTGAATGTCGCCATTCGAATAATTTCAAGCCACTTCGCAATGGGTAATCGTTTTAGGTGTCGTTTACAGCTTCCCTTTCCAACCGCATTCACAGCGTGGACTGGAGCCGTAGTTATTTTCTTCTTCAACGCTTCTTCCAGGTCTTTGAAAAAATAGCCGCTGTGGCATTGTATCTGAATGACCGATGTTAGTTAAGAGCACTTCAGCTGGTGTTTATGCTAATGAAACTAAGCTATGAAAGTCAAGCCTGTAAACTATCCAATTGCTCCCGCCTTTCGCCCACTTTAATTTTTTTTGTTAATGTCATTTGGTGAGGTGATGCAACGTTCCTTTTGCAAATCCCTTTGTACTCAGTAGTCCTTTGCACTTCTGTGATCCAGTGGCTTTGGACTTCATTCCTTTCGCGTAACGTATTTAATAACACAGGGTGTTACACGTGACCTGTGCGAAATTTTAAAAAATTGCCGACGATTACGTTACTTTCTAATGCAAAATTTGAGCGTGACGCATCAGCTATTTCGACTTTTCGATATATTGAGGTAAACAATTCGAGCAAGAGATGTATGTACAGTTAAAGACAACTTTTTTTTCTTCACACGTATTCCTTCTTCAAGAAACACCACTCCCACTTCTTGATTGTCATAAAGGAAGCTTTGTGGTCGGAGAAATACGCGTATATTTGCTCGACTTGCTGCACCAATGCATAGTTCGTCGTAGCGTACAGTCGAGCGCGATTTGAAGGTTATAACGCGAGCGTCAACTAGCCTAGCACTCCAGGCACCTGGCGGCCGGTTTTGGGACAGGAAAAATCATGATTTCGCACTCTTCTCTCCCTCATTCGCTGTTCCCTACAACAACCATCACCCCCACGACAAACTCACCGCCCTTTCGCTCTATTCTAAGCTTTCCATTTGTTGTGATAAAATGTGGACTTGGTTACCTCATATCTTCGCGGACGATAACAAAATTGGTGGGAAAGACCTGGTAAAGGAAGTGCTTGGCACTTCTTGATTTTAAAGACGTTGCAGTTGGAAAAATATATCAACGCAGCATCGCCTCGTCATATCGCCTTTTTTCACCAATAAATTTCTGCGAAACATTTTTTCAGAAGGGTATATAACGGCTGTAATGATCGATGCGATCCCAGACCACATGTCGCAAGAAAAATGCCACGACGACTTACGGCAGGGGAGCGCCAAGAAATTGTTTCATTGGGAAAGTTTGTCCCAGCGAGAGATATCCCGGCAGGTGAACCATCCTCAGAAGACAGTAAACCGCATTCTTCGAGCGTTTCACCGGGAGAACAGCTTGGAAGGTGCCCCGCGTCAAAGGAGGCCTAGTGGAACAACTGAGGAGGAAGACGCTTTGATAATAGCTGCCGCCGTCAACGATCCATTCATGACAGCGAAGAAAACCAAAGAAGAACTTGGCCTTCGCCTAAGTCTTTCGTCCATCCGAAAGAGACTTAACGCTGCCGGTCTTAAAAGCCGCGTGGCTGCGAAAAAGCCACTTTTGACCAGCAAACATCGCAGGAAGCGTTTGGATTTTGCGCATCGGCACGAAACATGGAGCGCTGAGGGCTGGCAACACGTCATGTTTAGTGACGAATCGACATTCACTACCTGCTGGAACCAGCGACTCCGTGTTTGCAGAGTCGATGGCTACCGGTGAGATTTACTTTTCTTGCATATCATTTCACATCTAACTTTCCACCTAACTTTCTGCTACCCCCTGCTACGCTTTCCTTCTCTTAAAATCCAGCGCGTTACCCATCCCTTAATGACCATGGGTTGTCTTGCCTTCTCATTACCTGCCTCGCTCATGCCCATTTCTTCTTGATTTCGACTGAAATGTCCTTAACTCGTGTTTGTTGCAGAATAAGGGAGATTTTAGAACGTTGGTACGGTGTCGTTTTTGAATTTACCAGAGTGAAAGACAGGGACATGAAGTTTATTGAAGTAACCGCACAAGCATGCACCAAGCGTGGCTCTAGGACCGGCATACCATAGCGGAGTTTCAGTCGAAGTGCGAGTGTGTGTGCAAACCTAAAATCTGCGGTCTCTAGCTGGAAAATATGCACGTCACTCTGAAATTCGTCACCTCAGTATATCACGAGCTGCAAATACCATAGCAGCTTTCGCTCAGTTTCTCACTATATAGTGGTAACTGCCCTGTGAGTATTTTGGTTACTAAATTCGATGCACCAATTTTATTGCAGCTATGACGATAAAAACTTCCGCGATGTCGCAGCAAGCGGGCGTGTCTCGGTGAACGTCTGGGGTGCAATAACCTGCTCCGGTCTGGGTCCGCTCTTCCGCATCCCAGGGAGGCTCGCGGCCGAAGCCTACAACGACATCGTCGACACTGTTCTCCTTCCTTTCGCCGTGAATGGACCTTTCCCTGACGGGTGTTTTTATTTCCAACACGACGGCTGCCCTGTTCACACTGCATCCTCAGTGCAGGAAAATCTGAACAAGTCTGGAATTGCGCAGCTCCTCCGGCCGCCAAAGAGCCCCGACCTGAATATAATTGAAAATGTTTGGGGTTTAATGAAGGCACGGTTGGCTCGCCCCACCTTGACGAGCTCTGACGCAGACACGCTGTGGGCAGCCGTTGAGAGGGAGTGGAATGTCCTCCCACAGGACCCAGAACTGGCAGAATCTCTGTTCGCTTCTATCCCGAAAGGGATAAAGGACGTGAAAGAAAGAATGGGCGCCGCATTGAAGTATTAGGACCGAGGTCAAAGGGTTAAGCCCGGGATAATGCATAAGAAGCATTAGTCTCTTTTGGAAGCCAATAAAGAACGATTGAAATGAATTTGCGCCTAATGAACATTAATGTGTAAGCGTCGATGACACGGCCATTTTCAGAGGTAGTTCGTTGCTTAGCCCTCTCCCTATACGATGCCACTGACGTCGAAAATGAAATAATTATTTACGCAACCATCACTGAAATTTGCAGCACCATTTCGAGACCATAGCAGCCTGAACAGATATCGAAACGGTTAGCGTTTGTCAAATTCAAACGCCTTAGTGACTCTGTCGTTCCTCGTTTGTCTCTTATTTGTGACCCGCTGCTCCGCCTTGGCGGCAGCACACATTCTAATCCCGACCGCATTGTCTGATCTCGGCCTCAGGGACCACCTTGCACATGTGGATCCTTTCATCGGTGATGATTTCCCTCTGCTCGGCACGTGTGTAACTACAGAGCTTTGAAGGGAACATCATAATTAGATCTATTTTTCTTATTTATGCATAAAATCTATCCATATTTAGTGCAGTTATTCAAATTATTATACTGCCTCCTACGCGCACACGCGCACGCACACACGCACACACACACACACGCACGCACGCACATGTATACATGAAGAATTTCAGGACTTTATAGAACTCTTCAATGTATTAGGAGGCATTCGCGAAAAGCCAAATCATTGCGCTGTCGTTGATTCCGAACTTCCGAAGACGTGTTACAGCAACTGCAGGAAAAGTTGAAATTGAGAATATCAACCGCAAGGTTCATTCCCACGATGCCGTTTGTCGTTTTTAACCAACGGGAGCGCTCATCCTGTGGTCGCTCCTTGCAATAGTGATAATAAGATGGGTCGTGCTGTAGTCATAAACACAAGAAAATCGTGATGCGCCGGGACAATCAGACAGCTCTCGACGACCGCAAATAAAACATTCATTTTAAAATGTTTGGGACATACCTGGTTGCATTATTTCGTCATAGTACAATTTGCGGCGCGAAAGCTAGGAAAAATAATAGAGATATCGAGCATATTATCCAGACTGGCGTTTTTACTTTCCGCGTCCTTCGTCGTTTGCCTTGGTTGGAGCCTTCGAAAATAAAATAAAAAAACAGTGGAGGGAGGCCGCACATAACGGACGCATCGCGGGCTTAAGCTAATGTTCTTGGTCACCCATTCTTCCTGGCTCAGCAGCAATGACGTTACATAGGCTAGATACAGCTTCGTAACATCCGATTTCAGATAATACCGAAGAATACGTCGTGCGCACTACGATCACTGCCTGTTCGCAGAACCAAAAAAAAAAGAAACTGAGAGCCCAGCAGGGAGTGACGGCTGCTGAAGGAACAGCAAAAAGAGTTAGGGAAGCAGGCCTGATACCTCCCTCGCCTCGGCAGAGAATTCTGGGCCATGGCGCTGTTCGCGTTCGCGGTCGACGCTCGCGCGATAACCTTCAAATCGCGCTCGACTGTACCTCTCTATTCTGGCGGCGACGGCGCTGGGCCTCTGCTCGGGCAACTCGTTTAGCAGCAGCGGCAGACGAAGGACTTTCACTGCCTCACTGATGGCGCAGCAAGAACTGGCTTGGAATAAACTATTTATATAGGCAGACTGATTATATTGTAATATGAACCATCTGTGAGACTCGGACAATCCGTCTCGAGCGGGACATTTCGCACCAGCCGCGACAAAAGGAGCGTAGCTTGGCGCAACTGTCTCGCTTATCGGGAGGTTGCGGCAGGCAGCGCGTTGGCCCATAAGAACGTTGCGCGGCGAAAAGATGGCAGTGACTGACTGACGCCGCTGGCGCTGCTAGCGAGTCAACTGAAGGTGGCTCTGCGTTTCGGCTTGGGAAGCATGCAGCGTGATCCGCTAATACCGGGCTGGCGCTTCAGCAACCGAAGAACACCGCGCGCTCTCGCGCGCTCGGCGCCACAGAGGAGAGGAAGGAGGGGTACACGCAGTGGCGAATGGCGGTGGCTGTGCTGTTCGGCTTGGGCAGCAGCACATCATCGAGATCAGCCGTCACCGAGTCGGAGCTCTGATCGCGGCCGCACATGGGTGGCATTGGAGCAGGAGCGAAGAGAGCAAGGCTCGCGCCGTGCGCGAGAGATCGCGCCAGGAGCGCGCGCAGCTAGATCAGTGTGCTGGCTCCAGCTACGGAGCTGGTTACGGCGAGGGACAACGGCGAGGCACGACGGCGACGCGAAACGCAGGAACGGGCGCCAAAGAGCTGCGCTCTAAAAACTATGCGAGTGCCACGTACCTTGACAGAACCGAGTAATGTTGTTTGCCGTCGCTTGGAGCAAGTATCTGCTCCAGGTCTCCGAATACAGGAGGTATTCAGAGACCTGGATTGGGAAGAATTGGGGATAAATGTTAATGGAGAATACCTTAGTAACTTGCGATTCGTTGATGATATTGCCTTGCTTAGTAACTCAGGGGACCAACTGCAATGCATGTTCACTGACCTGGAGAGGCAAAGCCGAAGGGTGGGTCTAACAATTAATCTACAGAAAACTAAAGTAATGTTTAACACTCTCGGAAGAGAACAGCAGTTTACGATAGGTAGTGAGGCATTGGAAGTGGTAAGGGAACACATCTACTTAGGACAGGTAGTGACTGCGGATCCGGATCATGAGACTGAAATAATCAGAAGAATAAGAATGGGCTGAGGTGTGTTTGGCAGGCATTCTCAGATCATCAACAACAGGTTGCCATTCTCCCTCAAGAGAAAAGTTTATAACAGCTGTGTCTTAAGAGTACTCACGTACGGGGCAGAAACCTGGAGGCTTACGAAAAGGGATCTACTTAACTTGAGGACGGCGCAACGAGCTATGGAAAGAAGAATCATAGGTGTAACGTTAAGGGATAAGAAAAGAGCAGATTGGGTAAGGGAACAAACGCGAGTTAATGATATCTTAGTTGAAATCAAGAAAAAGAAATCGGGGGCATGGGCAGGACACGTAATGAGGACGGAAGATAACCGATGGTCATTGAGAGTTACGGAATGGATTCCAAGGGAATGGAAGCGTAGCAGAGGACGGCAGAAAGTTAGGTGGGCGGATGAGATTGAGAAGTTTGCAAGGACAACATGGCCACAATTAGTACATGACCGGGGTAGTTGGAGAAGTATGGGAGAGGCCTTTGCCCTGCAGTGGGCGTAACCAGGCTGATGATGATGATGATGATGGAGCAAGTCAGAGTATTTTTTTCTATTTTACTTAATTACATAATAACCAAATACTAATTAATTGACTTCTGAAACAGAAAGCCCACATAACACAAGATGTGCTGCGTGATTAAACGCATGACACTTTTCACGGGCTTCTGCTGGCTTGTTTCAGGCTGGGAAAAAAAAGAACTTTTGTGGAGCAAGTATTGAGCAACAAAAAGCTGTATCAGGAATTTTTCATGATGACCTACAATTTTCTTATTTACATTTTGCTCTGATTTTAATGATTGAGCATATATTTAAATAATAATAACTAATTATGCAATTAGGTGGAATACAAAAAAGTTGTTTCACTTGCTCCAAGCGATGGCAGGCAACACTACGTTGGTTCAGTCCAGCTAAGTGGAACTCGCATATTTTTTTTAATTTTTGCAGAAGTTACGTTGGACACCCTGCATAGTCGAACATATTTTTTTTTCACGTGTACCCTTTTGTTATTGTTGTCCATTTGACTTAAACTACGACGTGTGTTGCTGCCTCCCAGGCTCTGCCAGGAAAGCAGAATGTGGCTTCGGCATGTCTGATATGTAATGCTCGAGTATTAAATATATTGTTGTGGTACAACAGACGCTCAAGATACGTGGCGCTAATGAAGACGAAGGCCGGCATCTGGGTTTGGCACGAGCTGGTCTCCATCTTGGTCTCTGGCTGCGCTGCTCTTATAAATAAATTGTAAATTGTCTCTGCTGTGTGTGTATTTCTACACGTAACAATATTCTTACCAATATTTACCATCCCACTTATTACTGCGCAATTGTTTATGCTCAAAAGGTTACACACATTGCCGCCTAATCGGAGGCAGCAGCTCTATGAACAGTGCATGCATAACGAAACTGTAGCTAAAGACTCAAGAAACTGTAAACAGAACAGGCGGAATAAACTGGCTGTAAGACATCTCATGAACTCTAGCGCTGAATACAATAGTCACCAAATAACGCTGCGGGATAAATCCACCGAGTAACACGTGAATTTATCACCGTTTATCTGGCTGTAAATCGTCCTGGACGATGTGTTCGACTTTGTTTACAATGCTGAGCTAATGTACGCATGCAACGGAAAGGGTACTAGGCAGTATATAATTGATGCCGTTCGGCTTCATTAACGTCTAAGATAACTTCAATATTTATTCACAAATCACCTTGATGATTATGTAACTGCTCCCACACATTCGGACATAAAAAAGCTACCTCTTTAAAGCTTTACACTAGATTCGACGGACGCTGTTTTGAAAGTTCTAATGAGACGCTTGCAATATACCTTACACATATTGCGCTTTTATAGAGAGCCGAATAAACTATCGAGAGTGCAAAACTGAATTCCTTCAAGCATGACATATTTTGTTCGTGAGCGGGCTCAATGCTGCGCGTCTTTTCCGTCTGACAGCCAAGCGATGCTACGCGCTTATTCCAGAGAGCCCGTTTACGATACCAGTTAGTGCCTACACTGGTTCGTGAAATCTCTTGTCTCATATGTGCCTCCAAGATTACCAATTACGCAAAATTTGCTTGGTAGCGAGGTATAATAAATAACTAGACTGGTTCGTCGGATATCATTTCAAACATCTTGTGCGTTACGTCTAAACATTAAAAATAATCTGTAGAGCCATTTTATAGATGCCTTTCAACGTCATTGCAAGGGCATTTGAATAAACACTCGCCTGTGGGCTGCTTCGCAACTGTGTACATACAGGGACATATATACTGTCTTTATTAGCTTCGGCAATTACGTCGATTCTCTGCCCATCACAAATGGAAGGATGGTTTACGCAAAGTAGAACATGTACCCGAAAAATTAGAAATGTCGTACACCGTTTGCAGAGACGTAGTCAAGGACTCCTGTCCTGGTAGTGGTACTAAGTATGAGCTGAGAACATCCAATCTGAAAGGTTCCTTTAGCGGAGTACGGATAAGTTTGTTTTAACAACAGCACATATCCTGGCTGGGCAGCCTAGGTATACGAGAACTTACCTCAAGCCACTTATAAATTAAAATATACATTCCACAAAAATATTGCAAAATGGTGCGCAAACAACACATCTGTGGCAATGGTAATACCACAGTCGCTATAAACGTAACCTGCCACGCTATGCAGATTAAATGAAGTAATATGTTCGCGTGGGTGCCCGAAAATCCTAGAGGTACGATGACACAATACGTCTCGTAGATCGAGGTGTTATCGGCGACTATGCGCGCCTGACAGTAGAGTTTGCGTTCCTCATTCCTTACCGTTACTGTTTAGGTACGACTTGCATGCACGCAAGCGAACAGTAGTGCTCACAAAGTGTCGCCACGGAACTGAGGAAGCAGGCAGGCATTTGCTTGAAAGTGGTCGATTGCGCGACATGCGGGCTGCCCTACCTTGCAGTTGGCGAAGGGAACCGTCAGGCCGAGCAGCAAGAGGCCCACAAAGGGTCCAGAGATCGCCGCGCTGACGGCGACGAATATCTGCAAGCACGTCGTCAGGTTACTTTACGAAATGATTGAGGCGTTACGCAAGAATACTTTTCAAATGTTTCTTTGCACTTTCGGAGGTTGCATTGCGAGAAGCTACTTGAACTAGGAAACTAGTATTCGAAAGTTGTGCCATATTCAACGCTGGCTGTTGTAGCATAAAGAAAACATAGATTACTGAGCGCGCGCGTACGCGTTGCATGCACCAATTTGGGCGTGTACAGTATGTTGAAAAGCGAGCTTGCCATTCACTTGTGTTGCGTGATGCATGTCAGCACAAAATTAAAGGGACGCACAAAATTAGCTTAGACTGACAAAGTATTATTTTAAAACTGTATTTTTCGTAATTTCTACGTAAGTGTATGATTATTACAAAAAAATGGAAGTCAAAGTACCGTTTTACGGAATTTTCTTAGTGCAGAAAGCTCCTCGCCGGTATGTCAGTGTGACGTCCCAAATTTCAAACTATTTCTCTCGTATTTGGGCCACTGCGACTGAGTAAATGCTGTTGAAACTAGATAAGTTGAGTCTTGGGCTATTTTCTAATACAATGTAGTTCACCTTTACCGATAACGCGCTAGCTAGGCGTTAGCTGACGCCTTCGAAATTCATAACGTCACGGTGAGTCGTTCCGGGAATTTGGGAGCGCCGTCACCATCGCTCTTTCGTTTTTTTTTTCTTATGGCTTATCAAGCCTGCACGGAAAGGGAGGCTTTCTTTTAATACTGTAGAGACGGAACTCATGAATACACCTTAACGCATATTGTCTGATAAATATCCCATGAGCTGTGGACTCAGGCGCTGCATTTTGTTCTTCCAGAATAAGGAGTGGCTTACTGTGAATAGGATTCGTTATGATGCAAACAAGCTGGCAATGCCACTGGTACACGGCCTTTCGTTTCACACACACACACACACACACACACACACACACACACACACACACACACACACACACACACACACACACACACACACAGACACACACACACACACACACACACACACAAACATTTATATATATATATATATATATATATATATATATATATATATATAAATGTTTGTGTGTGTGTGTGTGTGTGTGTGTGTGTAAAGACAACAGCGTGTTTCAGCGAACACTTTCAGCAATCTTTACAAGTGGCGTGTGGCACATATTCCAATTCGAGTTCATGAGCTGGTGTACTCGATGAGGCGGACAGCACTTGCACAAGAAAAATGACATCCAAAATCGACTAATTAATGAACAATTCACTAATTAGATTCTCAACTAATTGCAATATGGTCCATATTGCAATTTACACGTTCTAGCCGTGGAGTTAATTTGTTAACAAAATGTCGTTTCACGTACAGAAGCACATAAATAACTGGAACGCCAATGCATTTCCCCGCCAAGTTCAGGAATTTATATCTCGAAACTGGTGTCGTCCTAAAAAATCGCTCCAAGTGATTTCGCCTTGGGAAGTCCACTGATAGAATTTGTAAATTGCAATAGGGGTTTTAAGATAAATAGGTGAAAAGTGAATTAGTGAATTCTTGTTAATTAGTCAATTTTCCATTTCAATTTTTGTGCAAGTAGTGTCCCCCGAAACACCCGAAACGAACGAACGAACGAACGAACGAGCGAACGAGCGAGCGAGCGAACGAACGAACGAACGGACGAACGAACGAACGAACGAGCGAACGAGCGAACGAGCGAGCGAGCGAACGAACGAACGAACGAACGAACGAACGAACGAACGAACGAACGAGCGAGCGAGCGAGCGAGCGAACGAACGAACGAACGAACGAACGAACAAGCGAGCGAGCGAGCGAGCGAACGAACGAACGAGCGAGCGAGCGAGCGAACGAACGAACGAACGAACGAACGAGCGAACGAACGAACGAGCGAGCGAGCGAGCGAACGAATGAACGAACGAACGAACGAACGAGCGAGCGAGCGAGCGAACGAACGAACGAACGAACGAACGAACGAACGAGCGAGCGAGCGAGCGAACGAACGAACGAACGAACGAGTGAACGAGCGAGCGAGCGAGCGAGCGAGCGAGCGATCGAACGAACGAACGAACGAACGAGCGAACGAGCGAGCGAGCGAGCGAGCGAGCGAACAAACGAACGAACGAACGAGCGAACGAGCGAGCGAACGAACGAACGAACGAACGAACGAACAAACGAACGAGCGAGCGAGCGAGCGAGCGAGCGAGCGAACGAACGAACGAGCGAACGAGCGAGCGAGCGAGCGAACGAACGAACGAGCGAGCGAGCGAGCGAGCCAGCGAGCGAGCGAACGAACGAACGAACGAACGAACTTTTTCTTTGCCGAGTTAATCGCACAGCTACGAAAACGACTGAAATAAGTAAATAAAACTATTCACTTTCATAGGAGAACGGCCATTTCCGTCTATTCTGCTACACTAAATAAAATGATACACTGAAATAACCATTTTTGCGAATGCCATATAAGATACACGCTCGTTCGACTTCGAACTCAAAGCATGCGTTGGAAGCAAAGGTGCGAGTACACGTGGTTCATTTGCGCTAGACGGTGAATTCCGATTGTTCATAGTCCACATACCCCATGATGGGGTAAAACTGGTCTTGATGAAGCCTTATACAAGTTCCTTTAAGCGCAATTCAGATGCTTTCATAAACGCCTAAGAACATACCAACTCTGTCATGTAAGGGTACTGTGGACGTTTTAAGTGCGCCTTCGCCTTGAATAAGTAGTTGCTGTTATCTGTTGAAGGCCGAAGGTACTTAAAACATTATGTTTATATTATTCTATATTTCACACATACGAATATCTTTTATTGTCTCGTTTTTCTAATGGCTTGTCAAGTGTTGGAATAGAAACCTATGCTTAGTAAAACAGACCTGAATTCATGTATATTGTAAGCATTATTCATACGCTTCGTATTCTCACCTGTACATGCTCATAACACCGTTTTGGGGCCGGGTGGTGGGCCTCTCACTCGAGAGAATAAAGAAGAGGCTGGCTGCCTAAACCTCGTCCCACAAGTCGTGGAGTGTGCGGTCTGGTTCCTTCGTCCTCTCGCTCCCGGTCTCTCTCCAAATTCACCTACGCTACATCCCTGGAGCTCCGCTCGGGTCGCCGCCTCTACAAACTGCACTCAACCATGTCGCAAGACCAGCAGACCAATACCACTATATCCACCTTGCCTGCTCCTGCGGGAACCCCTTCTTGGACAGTCACCACCCCTCATAAAGACCCACCGGTGTTTGCTGGGCTGCCAGGTGACGACGTTGAAGACTGGTTGGGGCTGTACGAGCGCGTGAGGGACTTTAACCACTGGAACGCATCAGCAAAACTTGCTCACGTCGCCTTCTACCTAACTGGCGTTGCGAAAACATGGTTTTACATTCATGAGCCCGATTTCGTCAACTGGAGCACCTTTAAACACCACCTACGCTAGAGTTTCGCCAACTCGTCTATCCGCTCCGATATCGCCAAGAAGAGGCTTGTGAGCGTGTTCAGCACTCGGGCGAGTCATACACTTCGTACATAGAAGACGTCCTCGCCCTCTGCCGCCGCGTAAACCCCTCGATGGCAGAGAGTGACCGTGTACGCCACCTGCTCAAGAGTATTGGGACTGTGGCATTCAATGCTCTTGTAGTGCGGAATCCCACTAACGTCGCATACATAATCAGTACGTGTCAGTGTCTCGAAGACGCTGAATTCCGTGGTGGTGACGTTGAAGAACACAGTAGCAATACTGTGAAAGACAAAACTAACTTTTATTGGGCAAACCTGTGCCCACAAAAACAGGCTACACTTATAGCACAACGATAGCGGCGAACACGCACGGTCGGCAATCGTGCGGTCGGCGATCGGCCTGGCATCAGTGGGTCAAGCGCGTCGGCTTTTGTACAGCAGTCGTCGAATGTTCCATACGTAATCGTTGGGACCCGCGTGCCTTCCACAAAGTTCTACACCATTCGCGTCACGCCATGAAATCAGATAACACAAGGTTCGGCGACAACAGAAGGCGGATAGAAGCATGGATAACTTTTCAGAAACTTCGGATACATGCAGGCGCGTCCTGCGCTGTACGATAACATTTGTTAGGCGGTGAAACGTGTCGCCCGATAAATACAAACAAGTACACGTGTCAATATGCTCCGACTACACCCTGACACGTCTGATTTCAAGGCGTCCAACGACAGCGAGCTACGTGCCTTGATTCGCTCCATCGTCCGTGAGGAACTGCACGCCCAAGCTTCGTCAAAGCTTCCTGAGGTCCATCTTATGCGTCCTTTCGGCGACCTACGCCATATTGTCAGGGAAGAGATAGCTGCCGTGACCTGCCCACAAGTCCCGATCCCGCGCCCTATCCCTATACCAACATATGCTCAGGTTGCCTCTATAGTGCCACCCTCCTAGCAGCCAACACAACAGGCACCTGCACCGCATGTGTCCCTGAATACTATCACTACAAGACCACCACCTGTTTCATCCTACAACGCATGGAGCCCACCTCGACCGGTTTGCTACTACTGCGGCATCCGTGGCCACCTTTCAAGGTTTTCCCGATGCCGTCAGCAAGATGAAAGATGTGGCTATGACCGGTTTGAAATGGATGAGTTTTCTGGCCCTGTACCACAACGTCGGCGTCCTTACTACGATTACTATCCACGACGTTCCCCATCCCCACAGGACTTCAACACTGCCGGTTCATTGCGTTTCCCGCGTCGTCACTCTCCATCACCAATGCGGCGCTCCTCTTCTCCTCTTCGACCGGCTACTTTGTCCTCCGATCAACGCCAGGAAAACTAAATGGTGCAGCTTCAAAGACGAAAGCTGCGTCCTTTGGACAACGTGAAAGTCCTCCGGAGCGCCTGTCAAATGTACTTTTGGTGTGTGTTGAAGGTGTCAGAATCGAAGCCTTGGTTGACACAGGTGCATCGCTTTCCGTTATTAGTACAGACTTGTGTTCTCGATTGCGAAAAGTGAAGACACCGTATAATGGCCCTCCCCTTCGTTGTGCTAATGTAGTTCTTGTTCAGCCCTGCGGTATTTGCACTGCGCGTGTTTTCATTGATGGCATCCTTCACCACATTCAGTCGTCGTGCTGTCTTCGTTTACCTGCGCGACGATTTTGGGATGGGACTTCTTGTCCTCCGCCTCAGCTTTCATCTCTTGCCGTCAGCAAACTATTCATCTGACGGACGCTGAATCTTCATCCGCTATCGATGCTCATAGCCTACGTTTCGTAACGTCTACCGACTCATATTTATACTTTTTGTGCGCAAACAAACAGGGACGAAGAATAGGGGCAACACAAGGACGAGCGCTTTCTAACCTTTTCTAACCGCTTTCTAACGAGGTTAGAAAGCGCTCGTCCTTGTGTTGCCCCTATTCTTCGTCCCTGTTTGTTTGCGCACAAAAAGTATAAATATGAATATGTTCCAACCAGGCCGACTCGCAGTTATGCTTCAGTCTACCGACTGTTTCATTCCCGCGGGCAATGCGCATATTCTCACACTGACTTCCGACACTATTCTTAATGATGATGTGTTCCTTGCGCCGAGTGGTCACTGTATATCTGCTGGGCTTAGCGTTACTCCTAGCCTGGTGCGGTTTCAGGACGGTAGAGCGTCCGTCCGTATTCGTAACCCTACTTCTTCGCCAGTTGTGCTCTCCCAGGGCACTACTGTGACTTGCTTTACTGACACCGAACCTCTTTCACTGGTACCGCTTCACACCGAATCACCACCTTTGTCTACCACAACTGATTGTCATACTCCTGCCGCCGCTTTAACGGCCGCGATAAATCCCGATCTGACCGCTGCGCAGAAAGAAGGCCTTTTGGCACACCTGCAAAAACACAGCCCCTTATTTGACGTTCACTCCAAGCTTCTGGGGCGCACTTCCGTCGCAGTGCATCGCATCGAAACCGAAGGTCATTCGATTGTACGCCGCCGCCCGTATCGCGTGTCTTCCGCAGAACGGAAAATCATTTCGCATCACGTTGATGACATGCTCAAACGAGACATCATTCGGCCATCGTCCAGTTCTTGGTCGTCTCCTGTTGTCTTGGTTCGCAAGAAAGACGGCTCTGTGCGATTTTGCGTCGATTATCGAGCCCATAATAAGATAACGCACAAAGACGTATATCCGATGCCAAGAATCGACGACGCCATTGCCTCCCTCCACGGTGCAGAATATTTCTCTAGTCTAGACCTCCGATCCGGGTACTGGCAAATCCCCGTGCACGAAGCGGACAAGGACAAGACAGCCTTTGCAACACCAGACGGACTTTACGAGTTCAACATCATGCCATTCGATTTATGTACTGCTCCTGCAACATTTGAACGCATGATCGACACAGTTTGATGTGGCCTTAAGTGGAAGACCTAGCTGTGCTATCCAGATGACATTGTTATTTTTTCTACAACTTTTCGTCAGCACCTTGAGCGTTTGGGCGAAGTTTTTACATGCATTTCCAACGCTGGACTACAACTCAACACAAAGAAATGCCATCTTGCCAGAAAGAACATCAAAGTGTTGGGCCACCTAATCAGCAAAGATGGCGTTCGACCAGATGCCGACACGGTTGCTGCCGTGCTTCGCTTCCCTCGCCCTGAAAATCACAAACAATTAAGAAGTTTCTTGGGCCTGGCATCCTACTTCCGCCGCTTCATGAGTCATTTTGCGACCGTGGCGTCGCCGCTACACACGTTGCTCCCGTCGGGCACTGCTTTCCCTTGGGCAGAGGACTGCGAACTTTCTTTTCAAGCCCTCAAGCAAGCATTAACCACCGACCTTGTCCTATGTCACTTCGATGAGAACGCACCAACTTGCTTGCACACCGACTCTAGTGGCCGTGGGATCGGTGCTGTCCATCTACAGCGTGATACCACCTCACGAGAGAGAGTTGTTGCCTATGCCAACCACGCCTTAACGGCTGCCGAAAGCAACTACTCGATCACAGAGTAGGAATGTCTCGCTGTAGTTTGGGCGATACAAAAATTTCGACCACACCTTTACGGACGCTACTTCACGGTCATAACCGACCACCACGCCTAATGCTGGTTGTCGTCAATCAAAAATTTATCTTAACGCCTTGGTCGCTGGGTGGTCCGATTGCAAGAATACGATTTTGACGTTGTCTACAAGTTAAAAAAGTCTGGGAAAAAGCATCAAGATGCCGACGCTCTCTCTCGCTGCCTCATGCCACTATTACCTTCGAGTACATCTCTCCATGGCTCGCCACTTGATGAGACGAAGTCTCCACTCTCGTTACTACATCTAGCGGTTACAAGGCACGTTATCTTCCAGTCGCGTCACTCAGCTCGCCTCGTGTCAATGTTCTGATTCCTACTGCAACGGCATTATCCAACGCCTGTGCGGAACTACTTGTACACCAAATGCCAAATTACGTCGACAACTGCGACTATTTATGCTCGACGACGATGTGCTGCACCGCTACATTTACAACTCTGACGGACACCGCTGGGCGCCTGTTCTTCCAAGTTCGCTGCGTACACAAGTCCTTGAAGCCTTTCACGACGACCCTTCTTCTGGCCATTTGGGCTTCCACAAGAAGTAGCACCGCGTTAGGAGCCGTTTCTTTTGGTCAGGCATGTCTACCTTTGTGCCCAAGTACGTCACTTCTTGCGTCCAATGTCAACAGAGGAAACGGCCGACTTCGCCTCCTGCTGGGCTTTTACAGCCTATCCCATGTCCCGAGACACCCTTTGCCATCGTTGCGATAGACCTAGTCGGCCCTCTGCCCATAACGCCAGCAGGTCATCGATGGATCGTTACAGCTGTTCACCTGCTCACACGTTACGCAGAGACCGCTCCTCTACGATTTAGTTTAGCCTCAGACGTTACCACCTTCTTTCTGGATGCCATTGTGCTGCGTCATGGTGCACCACGTGTAATGTTAAGTGACCGCGGCAAGACTTTCCCGTCAACAATAACCAAAGAAGTACTCGGAGCTTGTGGCACAGTTCACAAGATGACATCTGCATATCACCCTCAAACAAATGGCTTTACCGAGCGATTTCATCGCACGCTAATAAATATGATATCAATGTATATTGGGCCAAACCACGACAACTGGGACAAATTTTTACCTTTTGTGACGTTTGCTCACAACACCGCTAGAACTCGCTCCCCAACTCTGGGCCGTCCAGCAGGTCCACGACGCCGCCAGGAAACTCAACCTCCCGGTTCCGTCGTGGGAGACGCCCACTCCATGAGAGCCCAAAGCTCTCGTGGCCTGCAGGACCTGATTAAAGTTGATTTCCTTCCTTCCTTCCTATCCAACGAACTACGGGGTATTCACCTTTCTACCTAGTTTACGGCCGTTCACCAATATTCACCATCGACGCCGCTTTCTTCAATGCCCCAACTTACACCTCGGCCAGTATACCCGAACAGTTCGTCTCGAGACTTGAGGAATGCCGTCAACGTGCTCGCTTCAACACCGAAGTCAGTCAGCTAGATCGCAAGCAACGGTACGATATCTCTCGTCGCGACGTCTCCTTTCGTCCTGGAGAGGAAGTGTTCCTTTGGACGCCCATTCGTACACCCGGTTTGTATGAGAAGTTTCAATCCCGTTCCTGGGACCCTACATTATTAATGAACAAATATCCCCCGTGAACTATCGCGTTACTTCGGACCATCGTTATCGTGGTTCGGAGATCGTTCACATTTCGCGCCTCAAACGATTCGTTCGGCGTTACACCACTGGCTAAGTCGCGGCCTGGTTGGCCGCTTGTGCGCGCGGGGAAATTAGAGTGAGCATTATTCATACGCTTTGTATTCTCAACTGTACATACTCTTCATCACCGTTTTGGGGCCTGGTGGTGGGGCTCTCACTGGAGAGAATAAAGAAGAGGCTGGCTGCCTAAACCTCGTCTCACAATATTAACAACAAAGGTGATGTTCAGGTGGCCTACTACTGCAAGTGCCACCATTTAAAAAATTCGGAAATCAGAACTTAACATAACTCTCGGTAAAGTACAACAAACTTCATGTAAGTTTCACTAAGGTAATTGGTAAATTTGTAATCGTTTATCGGGGAACGCCAATCGATTTAGCGTTCACTAAATAACAGAAGCCGATGCTGGAGGGTTCACTTGTTTGGCTAAAGCTATTGCCGCGGCCAAGAGCTGCCCATATGCGGACACAAGGGACATGCGGGAGGAACGCGAAAATTTTGGTATTTGCATCTGCTGCTCAGTTCATTTATCACATAGCTATAAGGTTAACTGCCATAAATCTACACCAGATATTCCTCTACAATAACACCAAAGTTCTTCATTCTAGGACGCTCCGGAAGCTTTCATAAATATTGAAAACAACAAAATCTATGCCACTCCATCCTTTATATTTCGAGGAGTGTGATATCGCGTTGGAGGAATGGGACACATTACGCAAAGCGAATATGTATACTCCTCATTATCGGGGTTAGCTGATATTTACCACAAAGAAGAATCTCCGTCCTTTACATCCCTCTGCTGATTTTCTGTCTTGCAAGCTTGATGCAATATCTTTGTGCGTGACTGCACATACGCCTGGACGGGAAGTAAGTAATGTCCGTGCTTCACCTCTTTCATTACATTCACAACTATATCTGTGCCATCAGCGCTCTTGACCATGTTCTAAAGGAAAGACGATTTATCCCCAAAAGCATACAAGACCGCAAGGAAAGTAATGTTGTTTTAGCCTTTACTCGCGCGTCCCTGAAAATTGATTGCTTGCAAGCTATGAGGCTTTCCAATTGTGTGAAACTGCAAAGTCACTCTCCAGCTCGGTTTATTCCGACGTTATGAAAGTTTACTTGTTCCTCGACACGCTACCTACGTTTTAAACATGTATGTTTCTTTTTCACGTCTTTTATAGCTCTAAATACTCAGCAGTCATCGTATTCCGCAGTATATGTGCGTACACGTTATAATTGTGTTATAAAAATAATATATTAGAAACTTATATATTTGCAAATGATAGCAATCAAAGAGAGCAACTACGCATTTGAAACAATGAAGAATGTTGCATTCATAGTTAGAGAGGAGCGAAAAAGCGTGTCACTCATCCCTCCACGGTGCTGACCCATTCGTCCCAAAGGAACAGGAGTGAAAACAACCACGCTTCACGTGGAACCGTCATTAATAAAGGGCGCACAAACGCGCCATAAGCGCATTTTCTGAATATAGTCTTTTTTTCATTAGCACATCGGGCCTTTGATTTGGCTTCATAGTGGTAACAAGAAAACACCTAGTTACTCTATGTTACCAAGTTACCTACTTAATCTGTGGCCCTTGATGCCACAGATTACAACGGAACTTGCATGTACATCTAGTGGCACTATTAATGTGAATAGCATTCTTGTCATTGTCAGACCAGTTTTTTTTTTTACCTATTTAGCTATGCACTTGTGCCACCAGAAATATAGGCCGATCCCGAAAATAGACCAGTCTAAGATTTTGTGCCGATGAAAATTATGGGTTTTCACGTGCGGAAACCACGGTTTTATTATGAGGCACGCATTAGTGGAGGACTCAGGAATAATCTGACTAATGCCTAATCAGGTAATGACTAATTAGGTGTACAGTGAACACGAAAGAAATATTGCGAAATAATACTAAAATATACTGAATATACTAAAATATTTCAATGGCAAGAATGTGCAAGCGCTGCCTTAACAGAGCCCTTGAAGCACACAGGCCTGGAGGAATGCGCGACACAAAACACTAATATCAAAGCGGCATCATTTGGCGAGAGGATGCGCTACCAATTTCTTGGGCTAATGGCATGTAACACAGCATCGTTCAAGAAACCTAGGTCTCCTTTCGTGTCAAAAATGGTTCTGCACCGAGAAACATTAGCGGATGAAGAGATATACGCTGGTGGTACGCCAGAAAAAATGTTCCTTTCTCTCAGCTTCTGCAAACCGGCACTCCAGGGGGAGATGAAGGATGGTCAGCCTCACGCCCCCTCTGCCATAAGTTTGGGCTTCATTACCACTCCGCAAAAAACTGTGGGTGCCATACGTGTGCCCTATCCTGTGTCGACAGAATAGCAAATAATTTCGTCGTGTGTTCGCTGTGGAGGTTCAAACTTTTCTTGCGCGTAGCGAGAATGGCTGTCTAGCTGCATGTCGACTATTAAATAGCGTTGCAGATGTCACGTCACACACAGTTACGTAAGAGGGATGTTCGCGGCTTGCGTTCAGTTTCAGACAGAGCATGAAACTGGAGTATGAAATCGGGGCTGGAGCGACCACTTGTTAGCTTCTACATAGGGATTCTCTACAGGACTTGTCCTGAAGGCAACGATCGCCAGCCGGGTACCGAAGTGACGAGCAGGATCCAGAATTGTAAAGGCGCTCAGAGAACCCTATTTATGCACTATGGTCTCGTAATGGAAGCGTGTTCACATGAGGGTTTTCTAAGGAATTATGTGGCACTTGCTGTCACTAGCCCACGTTGTCTGTGACAGCATTTTAACAATGTTCATTGTTTTTCGGCATTTATTCTTAAGGTCCTTCAGGTGTTGAATGAAGGTTAACTTGGTATCTAAAATGATGCCTAAAAATTTGCATTGTCTCTTTATAGTTTGACCTTGCACTTCAATAGGGTATCTTGGACCAGGCCTTTATTTCTGAAAAAAAACGATATACGCAGGAGCTCATCAAGGGATTTAGAATTAATCCAGTCTCCTGTGCCCTTTTGTACACTTTCTTCAGGCGAAGTGAAACATGTAACTCGCAGATTGCGAGGTTCGAGGATTTAATTTCCACCTGCACGTAATGATGAAAGTAATATAAGACCGAATGAACCCGGCAAGCTGGGCGAGTTGGTGAGTTCGTCCAAGTTGCGCTGGCCACCCGTAGAATAAGACATACTTAGTAGAATAAATGCACGCAACGAATATATTTTTACAATAAAAAGGCTATACTTTAGTACTCCACCTTGTGGCGCCCAAGCCTCCTGCATAAATGGCCTGGACAGAGCATCGGCAATTCTAACTCGAAACGTGCTGTTGGATAAATAACTTTCTATTACGTTAAGCAATGGCGTCCAACTATTTTTCAAATGGGGTGCAAGTCACTTCTCTCTCCCTCTATTACACACACACACACACACACACACACACATATATATATATATATATATATATATATAACGCGAGTTAATCACATTTTAGTTGAAATCAAGAAATGGGCATGGGGGGGGGCAGGGCGTGTAATGAGGAGGCAGGATGTTCATTAAGGGTTACGGACTGGTTCCCAAGAGAAGGGAAGCGCAGCAGGGGGCGGCGGCAAGTTAGGTGGACGGATGCAATTAAGAAGTTTGCAGGGGCAAGATGGCCACAATTAGCACATGACCGCAGTAGTTGAAGTATGGGAGAGGCCTTTGCCCTTCAGTGGGCGTTTCCAGGCTGCTGCTGCTGACGATGATATGTATATATATATATATATATATATATATATATATATATATAAATATATATATATATATATATATATATATATATATATATATATATATATATATATATATATATATATATATATATATATATATATATATATATATATATATATATATATATATATATATATATATATATATTGGAAAGTGATCTTCGCACTACGTGCCACCTGGGATCACTTTGCCGCCGCTACTGTGCCCGCATTGACGCTCCACGCCAACAACAGCAGCTGCACTAACCTGCATGTAATTTCCCCTTTGACTTCTGTAGTAGCTGTTCGTTTTTCGTATGCTTTACCACAAAGCCCGACACGAAGGTCGCTTTCCAAGTGGAGCGGAGGTTAGGTTAGCGTCATGTACCTACAAACGATGACAAGTTCTTTTATTTTATGTGTTAATGACATGGTGATTTGTTGGAAAATATTCATTGGAGGTTATACAAAAGTGCAAGTTCACGACTGGGCGGAGAACGCCTACTCAGAGCGGGCCTAGCTGGCACGCATATTGTAAAGTTCGCTTCCCTTGCAGATTACGTGATTGTCATTGCAATAAAAAAGGCTGGAAAATGCGTCTTTGTCATTGACAGATGTAATTTTCAATCGTACATTATGAACCATTACAGTCTAGTGTTGCCAACAGTTTAGGAAGCGTGCCATTGATGTGAAACAAAAAACGTCTCTAAAACTCTAGCTATATCTCTGAAGTGGATTTTAAGAATGTAGATATTTTAAAACACTGAAATAGAAGCTAGCGTGAAGTAAACAGTTTACCTAGACAGTGTGATGTTCGTGTCGTGTACGCGCAGCTGAAAGAAAACAGAGAATTTACCGACAGTGTATAGAGGGCTTATACTTCAGTAAGGTTGTTACATAGTTACATATTTTATTATTTGTAAATATATTACTAAAGCTACAGCCCTCTATAGGCGTATAGGCGAATATTGAAGTTATGAATATGAATAGTTGGCATGTATTATTTTATTGTTATTCGGAAATCTATTCGGCACTTCTAACATCAAAACTTAGAAAAAGCTTTCGCAACAACGGACTGTTGAAATCGGGTTACTGTTCTCTACCTGCTGAAGTATGTCAAATTATAAGTATCAGAAGAAAAACAGCAACAAGGTTTTTGACACAATGCAGAAACCGGATCGATAATACAAGCTTTGTTTTCGGTTTTACGGGACCCGCCGTGGTCGCTTAGTGGCTATGGTATGGGACTGCTAAGCGCGAGGCCGCGGGATTGAATCGCGGCCACGACGACTGCATTTCGATGGGCGTGAAAACACTCGTGTACTTCGATTTAGGTGCACGTTAAAGAACCCGAGGTGGTCCAAATTTCCAGAGTCCCCGGACACTACGGCATGCCTCATAATCAGGTCGTTGTTATGACACGTAAAGCCCCTTAATTTAATTTTTTTGCAAAGGGATGTTTTGCGCTGGTTAACACTCCTTGGGTTAGATCTTGTATACATACATATATACCCAATACTGCATAGACGTGGGAACTGTCGCCGTCGCCGTAGCACAATTTGTAGTGCGACGCGCAAGTAATGCACAGGTTCTGGATTCGGCTCTTTGAGTTTTCCTCCATCTGCAAGTTGAGTTTTCCTCCATTTTTCCATCAGATTCTCATTCTTGCATTTCAGTTAGAAACTACAAATAATTTATCCTAAGCTTACCGTTTCTTCATTATCTGTTGTTTTAATATGGTTCTGACTAACAAATACGTGCGAGCGTTTTGACAAAACCGGGCCCCTCGGTTCCCCTTCTTTTCGTCCAATACATGAGAGAGAAAGAGAGAGAGAGAGCTCTTCATTAGAAAAGCAGAAAATTTTGCCGGCGCGTTTAGAACCGCTGGCATGCTACTCTATACGGATGGGGAATGGGATTAAAAGATTCCAGAGGAGAGTGGGAGAAGAAGAGGATAAAAATAAATATGAAATGTCCGAGTGGACCTGATACTAATATTTACAGGTGACATCATCATCATCATCAGCCTGGTTAAGCCCACTGCAGGGCAAAGGCCTCTCCCTTACTTCTCCAACAACCCCGGTCATGTACTAATTGTGGCCATGCCGTGCCTGCAAACTTCTTAATCTCATCCGCCCACCTAACTTTCTGCCGCCCCCTGCTACGCTTCCCTTCCCTTGGGAACCAGTCCGTAACCCTTAATGACCATCGGTTATCTTCCCTCCTCATTACATGTCCTGCCCAGGCCCATTTCTTTTTCTTGATTTCAACTAAGATGTCATTAACTCGAGTTTGTTCCCTCACCCAATCTGCTCTTTTCTTATCCCTTAACGTTACACCTATCATTCTTCTTTCCATAGCTCGTTGCGTCGTCCTCAATTTGAGTAGAACCCTTTTCGTAAGCCTCCAGGTATCTGCCCCGTAGATGAGTACTGGTAAGACACAGCTATTATATACTTTTCTCTTGAGGGATAATGGCAACCTGCTGTTCATGATCTGAGAATGCCTGCCAAACGCACCCCAGCCCATTCATATTCTTCTGATTATTTCCGTCTCATGATCCGGATCCGCCGTCACTACCTGCCCTAGGTAGATGTATTCCCTTACGACTTCCAGTGCCTCGCTGCCTATTGTAAATTGCTGTTCTCTTCCGAGACTGTTAAGCAATACTTTAGTTTTCTGCATATTAATTTTTAGACTCACTCTTCTGCTTTGCCTCTCCAGGTCAGTGAGCATGCATTGCAGTTGGTCCCCTGAGTTACTAAGCAAGGCAATATCATCAGCGAATCGCAAGTTACTAGGGTATTCTCCATTAACATTTATCCCCAATTCTTCCCAATCCAGGTCTCTGAATACCTCCTGTAAACATGCTGTGAATAGCATTGGAGATATCGTATCTCCCTGCCTGAAGCCTTTCTTTATTGGGATTTTGTTGCTTGCTTTATGGAGGACTACGGTGGCTGTGGAGCCGCTATAGATATCTTTCAGTATTTTTACATACGGCTCGTCTACACCCTGATTCCGTAATGCCTCCATGACTGCTGAGGTTTCGACAGAATCAAACGCTTTCTCGTAATCAATGAAAGCTATATATAAGGGTTGGTTATATTCCGCACATTTCTCTATCACCCGATTGATAGTGTGAATATGATCTATTGTTGAATAGCCTTTACGAAATCCTGCCTGGTCCTTTGCTTGACAGGTGACATGGCGGGTAAATTTATGATTTTCTACATGAAGTGTGCAGTCTTTAAAGCTTTACAATTAGGCCAATTTCTGACAGGTATTTGAACAATAAATGAAAAACCCGCCTCTGTTTTGAAGAGCCGAGCATTGGACCTGAGATCATGTCCCTTTGTTGCTCAAAAAATTGTCTCTGGTCGCGGTACGCGGAGGATTTTAGTAATATGTGCTGCATTGTCTCTAAGTTGTGACAGTTACCACGGTATGGGTTAGTGGTAAGTCCTAAGCGTACAGATAATTGTTCATGTATGCCACGTTCAGTCCAAGACGATGGTACAATGCCTCTAAGTGTCGACGAAGTGGTCGTGGAATTTTCGGTCTCATTTCTGGGTCAATGTAACGCAGGAAGATATCTTCGTGAAACGGCAGTTTCCAGATGCGGTCTTTTTTCTGGATAGGCATACTTTTTGCCATGTTTGAAGCGTCGGCTTTTGTTAAAAAATATGTTCTTTTGAACTTCCGGTATAGGAGTCCATTTCTGGCAGCTTCATCCGCTTTTTCATTTCCCGAAATGCCGGCGTGGCCAGGTATCCACTGGACCTTTATGCAGTGCCCAGCAATCTTAGCCCTGTGGTGAAGATAAGCAATGCCAAATGCTGCAGGTTGATTATTGCAACGCTTGTGCCTGTTCCACATACTTGGTAGGGCTGCTTTTGAATCCGTGAAAATCACCGATGTCTTTAGCGGCTGCTGTCGAAGTACATACACAAGGGCCTCCTTAATGCCATATAGCTCCACTGAAGTAGATGATGTCACTCGCTCAAGACGAAACGAGAATCGTTGCCCTGCAAAGGGAACGAAAATTCCGCACGATGAGCGATGTGGAGTTGTAGAGCCATAGGTGAAAATGTGCGTGGCGCCGGCGTATTCTTTGTGCATATATTCCAAAGCTATCTGATAAGTCGCTGCTTGAGGCATTTTCTTTTTCGCACTGATTCCAGGTATATATGGCATGATTTCCAGTGGGGACAGCGTCCATCGTGAAATGTTTGGTGGCATAATTTGTGACGCCTGAGCAGGAATCGAAATAGATATTCTTCCGACGGCCTGCCCAAAGCTAGATGTAGCAGGGGTTCTAGAAATATCCTTTAAAAAGTGAGTCTTCGTATGAATGACGTGGCGGAGGTTAATGCGAAGTGTCTCCTGCAAAGATAGCACTTAAGAGGCAGGCGTCCAGCTTCTGCTAGAGTTCCTAATCGGGACGACCCCTTCGGAAGGCCAAGACATACGCGAAGGCAGTTGTTTCGTGCTGCCTCAAGATTTCTCTTGCTTGTGGGAGACATTTTGTGCAGGATCGGGAGGTAATATCGTAGTGTTCCATCGACGTAGGCCTCATGAAGGAGCACCATTGCTCGACAATTGCTGCCCCACTGTGATCCGGCTAAAAAACGGGATACGTGCGACGCCGAGGAAATCTTCTCACTCAGTTTTTTCACTTGAGGCGACCATGTGAAGTTCCTATGGATCGTCACTCCAAGAAACCTTTGCGTCTTGACGTATGGAAAGGTACGACCACCCAACACTATTTATTTATTTATTTATTTATTTATTTATTTGTAAAATACCTTACAAGGCCCCTACATGGATATTGAGTACAGTGGGTATTTTTCTATACACCTCCGCGTGAAAGCCATGGCAACGCTTTTGTCGGGGAACAATTTCAGACCCCTTGGATTTAGGTAGGGCGATATATTTGCTAGCGCTCTCTGGAGACGTTGTTGGGTGGTACTGTGGGAACGCGCCGCACTCTAAATGCAGATGTCGCCCGCATACAGTGTGATTTTGGCGCCGCGGGGCAGGTTTGTTTTCAGATGGATGAGGACTAAATTAAATAATACCGGGCTTAACACAGCTCGGTGTGGCACTCCCTTCTCGACGGCATAAAGCGCCATGGGGCCATCCGGGGTACACATGAAAAGTTGGCGTCCTTGAAGATAGTCTTCAATCCATGCGTAAAGCCGTCCTCCGAGACCAAGGGTTTCCAAAGCGTCAAGTATATTTATGATAGACCTATCATATGCTGCCTTAATCTCCAAAAATAATGCAGTAGATATGTTTCCAGAGACCAATTCCTCTTCAATTGGTAAGACCAAGGCAATTACATTATCAACTGCGGACCTATTTTGCCGGAAGCCAATCATTTCCTCTGGGTAAACATTTGTAGTTTCCAGGAACCGATTTAGTCGTTTGTAGATAATTTTTTCGAATAGCTTCCCTGCACAGCTAAGCAGAGATATGGGTTTGAAACAGGCGTAATTTGTTGACTGCATCTGTGGCTTCAATATAGGAATAACTTTGACAAGTTTTCATTCCGTAGGAACCTCCCCAGTTATCCCCCCCCCCCCCCATGAGGCGTTGTAGTACTCCAGAAGACATAGGCGAGATGTGTGGCATAAATTTCCGAGCGCTTCAGAACTCACACCGTCATAGCGAGGTGATGATCGCTTGTTTACGTCGCCGATTGCTGCCTTGAGCTTTTCGATGTGGAATGCTAATTCTAAGTCAGAAAGGGTAGCTCGAGGTTGACTAGGCTGATGACTTGCAATTTGCCGAAAAGGTTGTGCCCCGTTGGAAAGGACCCTGCAGTACTGCTCTGCCGCCTCTTTCAAGGATGCGCGCTCATGTAATAAGAGGGCGATAAAAGGATAAACCTGTTGCGGCTCTTTGCGAATGCCTCTGACGACTCGCCAGATTTTGCACAGCGGTTGTCGTATGTCCGGTGTCCCACAAAAGTCCCTCTACCTTTTTCGGTTCAGTTTGGTGAGGTCACGTCGTATATGTCTTTGTGCGCGTCGACAAGTCCTGAGGTCTTCGATATTCTTAGTACGTAGGGCTTTCCTTTCGGCACGCCTTCGACTGGCACAAAACCTTAAATTCCTCGTCGTTAGTTGGTACATTACAATGCTTAGTGGCAGAGCGGGTACTTTGGTTGAGGCAATGAGCTATTGTCGGTATTATTTCTACGTTCGTGGTCGAGGCTGTGCTCCCTTTGTCTACGGCTGCTGTGTAAGCTCCCCAGTCTACCGACTTCAGTCCGACGTCCAAGAATGAAGGGCAGGGATTAGAATCGGGTAGTGATCACTACCTCGAGTCTCGAAATCTGTACACCATCCGAACATAAGGGCCAGTCGACTTGATATGAATGTGACGTCAATGCAGCTAACAGCCTTCGGATTTTTCAGGTATGTTATGCTGCCATCGTTCAAGGGCTCTATATTGTATTTTGCAAGAAGCTTCGCCAGCTTAGCACCCCGAGCACATTTATGTGAACTGCCCCAGATCTCGTTATGTGCGTTAAGATCTCCACAAAGAATATGTGGAGATTGATTGTTTGTCAGCAAGTTTTCTAATCATGTAACGTCGAAAGGTGATCCTGGTGCCAAGTAGACGCCGATCAGGATAAAAACTTTGGATGCAATCACTGTGGTTGCGCAAATATATTCATTCTTGTCATGAGGTGCTACGTCAATCGCAGAGGCATGTATGTCGTTGCGAAATCTAACGAGCAGTCGGCTAATTCTATTTTGTCGCCTTGAATGATGAAAATTATAACCCTTTATCGTAAACTGCTCGTCGACGCGAGACTCGGAAATGACCAAAAAAGGAAATTGGTACACTCGCGCAAGATGCTTAAAGTCTGCTAACTTGGAGGGCAAGCCGCGAGCATTCCACTGGAATATAGTACATGTGCGGAAGTGTTTGTTGGTAGACACTGCTTGTGAGACGATTGTTGGCGAAGCCATCGTTGCTAATGCGAAGAATCACGGCATTCCGCCGTGAAAGAAGACGACACCAGCGGTTCCAAAGCCAGGACGGCCTCTACCTCAGGGATGCTTTTAAACGATGCGCTGGCACGGAAAATAGCCTTGATTGCGGCGAAAATCATGGGAATCAGCATACTTGATATCTCATTTGCAGTGCTACCATCTAAGAGCTTTTCTTGGTTCTTCTTGCTCTTCTGCTGCGACCTTGAGGACACTTGTTGCTGTTGTGGGCTTGAGGTTAGATCACTTGAGGGCTTTGATTAACTCCTTGCAGTTGAAGGCCTTTGCTGGTTTTCTCTCACGACTGACGCGAAGGACTTTTTCAAAGCCGTGTCGCTGCGCTGCACTGTGTCGTCTTGGTTTTGGTTTGTAGATGTATATATCACACCCGGATTTGGTGGTGGTTCTCGTCATTTCCGCTCTTTTCCTTGGGTTTGCTCATTGTCCGTGCAAGAGTGGCTGCTTTTTTTAGGACACCCTCCGTATGAGGCAGTATGCTCAGCTCCACAGTTTGCACACCGAGGCTGGGAACGGGACGTACACTCCTTATGCGTATGTGCACCAGCGCATATCTTGCAGCGGATGGGGCCTTTACCATATTTGGCTATAGGTCCCTGTCTTTGACATCTGAAACATTGAGTAGCAGACTACATGTATTCTGTCCGAGTATTCAACACGAACGTCCTGTATCCTCCCGTACGTGGCAGAGTAGGAGTATGGAATTCGAGCTTCTACAGGAATACTCGATAGATCTGTCACTGTGAGGAGGCGATTGGCTGCAGGAAGTGTAGACATTGTCACCATGAGGCTGCCATCCTTGTTGAGACAGTGGCTGAGTATCTTTTCCTGGGCTGTTGTCACGACCGCAGAAGCCAGAAGGTTTGGGTTTACTTTGCATAAGCTGCAGTCACGCTGAGTTGGCTTGAATATAACAGGAACACCTGCCGCTGCTTTTTTTTTTTTTGTAAGAAACAACAGTGAAAGCTGTCTGGTCCATCTCTTCGTCGTCTCTTGTAGATTCCCTTGTGTCGATCTCATCTTGACGCAGCCTTTTCCTTGCTTGCTCATCTTCTCTGTGGTCTACAGAAGGAACTTGCTGACCTGATTGCTGATTGCTTGCGGCGGGTGCAATCAGAGCATCACGAAGGGCGGCCGACGGCGGAGGCTCGCCGCGCTGCTCCGGTTCGGTGCGCTTCGGAAGCCACTTGCTGTGCTTCTCTCGCAGGACGGTGACCCCCAGACTCGCGTTCGGTGAGGGAGAGGAATAAAGAGTAAAAAACAGCTCTACACTTGCTAAAAAAGACTTAAGATTACAGACGGGCGTTCGGAACCGAGCCTATCGAGCCTATGCTATATTCTGCCTATGGCCTACCAATAAGTCATTCTTGCAGCCTAGTAATGTGGGAGTTTTATCTCTTACGTTAGAACCAGTGATTTTTTTTTCCTCTCAAAGGCTCTGTATTCTTTCTAGTGGACACAAATACCTCCTTAGCGTGTTATTTTCCTTTTCCATAACTTCTGATATTTCTTTCAACTATTTATTATGCGTTTTCAAAATATGGTCAGTTTCAAATGCCTGTCATTCTTGGAAAGCTTGTTTGTCACAAGGCTTAAAGATGTCAAGCGGCTATTCGAGTAGTCCTTTTCATGACTGTTGTGATCTTGTCTTTAAAACGATCTTAATTGTGCGGGATAGTTGACTGTCTATTCAGTGCAAGCGTGTTGCTAATTATACCGAAGCAAATATCCGTGCTGAAGATATGCGTGTCTGCGTTTGTCTATTCGTTATTTGTTACTTAATATTCGTATTCGATTCGAATTTGAAGAAGTCGATATTCGATCGTCTACCTCTAATATTTACATACTGAATTATGAGAGCTTAAGTTTTTCACTATTTTCAGACTGGAAGGTCACAAATACAGCACAATCCAAAAGAACACAAGCAACGTAGTTTTCCTAGCAGCAAAATGCATTTAGTCTGCATATTATCCCTAAATTTCTTGTGCTTGTCGACATTCGGGGTAGAAGAACTAGATTCTGTAGAACGCGTCTGGTCGCATGTTGTTAACATGGCAATGACAATTACCCGAGCTTTGCACAGGTCAAATACCATATTTTCGCCCTTGATGTAGCCTAAAGCCGCCGTGAAGTACTGATTGATTTGAAAGGCGTGAGAAATGGAAGCGATTTGTTCAGTCACGCGTGAACGAGCTCAGTCGTTCCGATATTTACGCCATTTTTACGCGGTCCATGTCTTATTCATCTGCTGTGTTCTAAATCTGAATTGAAAATTTATTCCACTTAGTTTTGGTAAATTAGTTCTCTGACACGCTTGCCAAGCATCCTCCAATCGAATGAATTTAGTGATGCCGCTGAGCACACAGCGTTTAAACGCTGCGGGTTCACATAGGTTTAGTAATATTCAGTTATACGTACATTCAATAGGTTTTGCAAATATTAAACAAACTTCAATTTTGTGACCACAATGTGGTGAGCACTATGCGGTGAAGGAGCTATCAAATGTGAAGGCTGCGAATGTGAAGACAGCTGTTGCTTCATCACGGTCACGGAGCTTATGCGTTGTACTGCGAATTTAGGCCACTGGCATGTGCCTTTTGAATGCCAAAGCGCGTTCTTGAACGCCATTTTCCAAGCAATCTTTCTAACCTATAAGTCGTTGAAATATCGCCAACTGTTCATTCAAGTCACTAAAAAATCACTAATTGCTAACTAGTAAACTTCACCGTAAACCGATAAAAAATTTAGAGGACGCTTAAGCTTCGCCTTTAAGAGTGGAACTCGATAGCATTCGAAGATACCTGACTGCATCTCACACCTCCCGGCGACTGCAGCGTATGCAATCGTATTCTTTACCGGGAAACGCTCGCGGCGAACGCTAGGCACGAAGGCGGTCTTCGTGGTCGAAACGCAGCCTCTTGCGTGGGCTGCGATGCGGCGGAGGCAAGCGCCATCTGGAAGTATTTCAAGGAAGCGGGCTCACCGCTCCGTGGACTCTGAAATATTTACGCTTCGGCGTGCGTAAATGGTGAACGCCGTCTCCGGTCTGTGCATTGTAGAAACGCTGGCAGAGGGGTTTGTTTCAGTTTTCGCGCAACAGAATTTCGTTTTCTCGTATATTCAAATTATAATGCAAGAGCTATCATTTCTCTAGACTGTGTGTAAGCCATAGCTAACGATTTTTCCACGTATTTTCGCTTGAGAAACTCTATTAGTGCCGTGAATTCGTTTCGTCTCATGAACGGCCGAACTACGTGTGGTTCGAAAATGCTTTGCCGTACGGACGTCCAATGCTGGACGACGCCGCCGCCACCGCCGCCACCGGATTTTCTGCAACACGGGCTTCACGTTAAAAAGTTACAAAGCAGCAGCAAAATCGCTGAAAAGGCAACTCTGAAAAAAATACTTTAAATTATAAAAGCAGATTTGATTTTGTGTTTTCAAAGATGGTCAGAATAGCCGGCCCCAACAAACACGGGATGATGCTAGTGATGTTAGATTGAACTTGTTTTGGACAGTCCAGCGATAGCTTTCTCAGCAATACAAGCTGGCAAGGCACGTCCTGAAGACGATTCGCACCGCAAAGTACGGAGTAACGCGGCATCGGCTACAGCAAGTGGAGGTGAGGCCCGAAAGCAGGGAGATACTTAATAAATAAATTGTACCTATGTTGAGCCCAATTCTGAGCGAAAATTTGGCCTCAGCTGTTGTTTTGTTGTATTTGTGCAGTGTGCAGCCGACAGTACCCACTTTCACGAGTGTGTGTGCGTACGGGCACGGATAAATGGCCTACTTTACCATTTCAATTCTGACTGTGGGGGGAAGGGCCCACTTCCTCCCGAATCGGTAGATGCACCTATGAGAAGCATGGTGTCGCGCACGTACATGCAAATATAAACACATCTCACTCGATGACCACGAGCACTCGCTGTCGCAACGCTGACGTGATGAAGACCGCCGGCAGCGAGAAGCGAACGCTTCGTGCTGCTTCAGTTTCACCGCGACAACGCCTTTCAATACTGAATAAGTGAAAGCAGTCTTGAAAGTTCTGGGAACCTCAATTGCACTATTGAGGTTCAGTTGCACTATTGACCGACCAAGTAGCCAGAATTATAGTCTAGATCAAGACTTGAAAGGCTACTGCAGACTTGCAGAGGTAGGGGAATTTGCGAACTGTTAACTCTATGCGCTATATAAATACCAGTGATGAGTGCGCTAAAGAGCCAATGTGGCCGAGACTCCTCGTGCAGCGGGTGGTGATGCCAGACCCCCGTTATCACTGATTCAAACTGTTTTCTGTAGACCCGAGTGATCTTCGTTAGGACTCTACGCGCATATATTCCCGTGTTTAAAAGTTGGGGGGGGGGGGGGGCAAGTGAAATACTTTGCCGCCCGTCAGTCCTGAGAGTGGAGGGCAAGTGCCCCCCTTGCCTCCCCGGTAGATACGCCTATGACGCTAAGCATGCTGACACAAATATCTATTTCATACAGGTCTCGCAACAGTCCGTAGTGCCAGGTGGTATCATTAGCCTTTTCTGTATCAAGGCCCAATGATAGAAAGTATGGTTTGTAAACAACATCTCCCCAAATTTATGCCTCAACCTGCACGAGGTGGTGAGTTGTGGAACTACCTACTCTAAATCAACCTTGATAAGGGTCAAGCGATTTGTTCGATACGATGATCTGTAATAGATAACGAATGATCATTTTAAGGAGCTTACACAGGCAGCTTGTTAGCGCTATAGGCTGATAACATGTCACATAAGATTAATACTTATTGTGTTTTTAATAAGGGACTACAGTATTTTCTTTTCATACTAACAGAATGTATATAGTTGCCCAGATAATGCTGAAAAAGGCTAACAGAGTCATTTATGTGTCAGAGTCAAGGTGTATTATCATTACGTACATAATCCGATCGGTTCCCAGTGAACACTTCTCACAAGTATTCAAAACAGCTTTGAGCTCGGCCCCACCAAAAGGATAGCTTATATATTCACTTCCACTGGACTTGCGATTCCATGCCTTACTTTCTGCTGTATTATACTTCAGGAAAGCTTCAGAGTAATGTTAGCAGTTAGACACACGTTAGAAATGTTCTCCAAGGGCATTGGCCTGGTCTTCAAGAATGTGGGCTTGATCACCGACCAACAGCGCATGGTAAGAAGGGCAGCCTAAGAATATCGTTACCCTCTTCAATCCTTCTGTTTCTTGCGAATATAAATTGTTCCCTACGATGTACTATTGCCAGCTCTTCCTTCTAGCAAAATGTTGTGTTCGTCTGCCTTGTGATTTTATATATTTAAATCTTACGAGGTTCTCTGACGCTGTAGAATAACATAGGAGTCACCACGCCTTGATCTGCCTCTTTCGCGCTTCCTTACATTCCTCATTAGACCAGGGAGTGCGTCATTTAGAAGCCGAGTTCTTAGTTTGTGGGATGCAAGCTGCTGCGGCCTCAACTATAAACGGTATTAGGTATACCACTGCACCAACAAATACTGAGCGCACGGACTTGATCCCAGGTCAACTGCAGCAGTCAACTTCGGAAGACTTTGCCCCGGAGAACTTGCGCAGAACATTCATCTGATTTAACAGGCTTAAAACTGTCGGACAGTGATACTGTCCTTATGGTTCTTTATAACTTCCCCTCTTCGCCGGGCTTCCGTGAGTCTGATGCTATGCTTATGTCTATCGAGGAGAATGGTTTATTTGCAACGCTATGAATGTTGGCTTTTTCCTATAGGCTGGCACACACCTGAGGAAAAAAGGAAATTTTCTATTGGGCGGCTTCTCGTATCCCAAGGAGTTTCCCCACCGAGAAATCGGCGGCTACAGCTGCACCCGCCGAGGGGGCTGGCGGCACAAACGCGGCCGCACCCTTTGTGCGCCGACCTGAAGGCGGAGATTGCTGCGGCGGTGATGCCTGACCGCGCCACATAAAGATATCCTCCGGTATTTGGAAATCAGAAGTGTCTCCGCGCTTCCTTGAAAGAGTCGGTTTCTTTTGCTTTTACAGATATGATATCTTTTTTTCTGGAATAAGCTGCGTGGTTCGCGCCGCAATACGCGCAATGCAATGGGCCATCGTAGTTGGCGATCACCGCAGCTGGTACAGGCTTCGCGACCTCGGCAGCTTTGTAAACCGTGGTCATAGTGTTGACATTTTAAGCAACTTTGAGGGTCCGGATGTACGCCATGGCGCGTATTTTATGTATCTGGATCCGAACGTTAGCGTTAGATGATTGGTTGGAATTTGTTTTGGTTCCTCATCTTTATTCGTTTGGTATTAATCACGTTGTTACCTCTCCATCCACCTAGAAACTCTGTCTCAGGCAGTTCAATATCATCATGTGAACTGCCACTTCGAGCAGTGTTCATTGTACGGTTTTTGCTCATGGTCGGTTACCGGGACGTCCTCAAGTGACACTGCTTTGGATAACTGGGGAAAAGCGGGAGATGGAAATTCAAGACAATGAGGAAAACCAGAACAAGGTGAAAGCGGGAGCCAACGTTTTGACAAATGGAGTTGTTGTTTTTTTCAAGGCAACAGATGCTTTCCTCGGCACAGCATATATCAGCAGGGTTCTTCTAAAAGGGGGAGGGGATAAGGCGGATAGGTGCGTCAACGCGCGAAGTTGTGCTAGCGGCGAAGGTGTGGAATTGGGAATAAAGGAGTGCTGCCCACAAAACCGGTGACACGGCCGTCTGTCAGCCGCATGTCAACGGCCGTGTGTCAGCCGGCGTGACAACGCGTGCACAGAACCCCTCTATTACCTGCTTCGCTGGAGGTTGCGGGCTATCGTGTATATGAAAGATATAATAGAAGGAGTGCCGGAAACTGGCGCTCGTGACAAAAATATCTAAGAAATGCTGAAATGGAATAAATAAATAAACGGAAAAATAGAAAGGAACGGGAAAAAGACATTAAGAACCCAAACAAAGTGTTGTTGCCGATAGCTTTTATTTAGCATACCGAAAAGATTCTAAAGCTCCCTTTGAAACGTTCGTGCGTATTGGTTGCAATATCTTGAACTTATGGATGAGGTATGATTCTCTGTATTTTCTTTCTCGTTCAGAACAGAAATTTGACTATAAGGTGTAGAGTTTAAGTTCGTCAAAGTTATGACCTGGTTGGCTGAAATGCTCGGTGACGGCTTTGGGAAGCTTTTTAGCTGTGTCCGCGGGATGTCCGTCTAATCGCGCGTTCATTTATTGTCCCGTTTCCTCGATATATTGTTTCTTACAGAAGGAACGTTCGAGCATGTAAATCGCATTCGAACTTGTACAAGTAAAGCTAGTTTTGACTTCGTGTGTATAATTATTTCCGCTGCTATAACTCCGATGCTGCAATGCTATTCACTGGGTGCTTGGAAGAAATGTTCAAGCTATTAAACTGGGAAGGTTTGGGAGTAAGGATCGACAGCGAATACTTCGGCAACCTTCGATTTGCCGATGACATTGTTCTATTCAGCAATACTGCCGACGAGTTACAACAAATGACTGAGGACCTTAACAGAGAGAGTGTGAGAGTGGGGCTGAAGATTAATATTCAGAAGACAAAGCTATTGATGAACAACCGGGCAAGGAACCAGAATTCAGGATTGCCGGTCAGTCTCTAGAGTCTGTGAAGGAGTACTTTTACCTAGGTGAACTAATCACAAGGATCCCTTACCACGAGAACGAAATTCACAGAAGAATAAAAATGTGTTGCCTCGTATACGGCAGACATCGTGAGCTCCTGACTGGAAGCTTACCGTTATCATTGAAAAGGAAGGTATACAATCGGTTAATTTTACCGATGCTGAAATATGGGGCAGAGACTTGGAGACTGACAAAGAAACTTGAGAACAAATTGAAGACTGCGTAAAGAGCGATGTAACGAAGAATGCTAGGCATAACTTTCAGAGACAGAAAGAGAGCGGTTTGGATCAAAGAGCAAACGAGTATCGACGATATTCTAATCGATATTAAGAGAAAAAAATGGCCCTTGACAGGTCATGTAATGCGCAGATTAGATAACCGTTGAACCATTAGCGTGACAGAATGAGTACCAAGAGGAGGCAAGCGCAGTAGAGGACGCCAGAAGGCTAGGTGGTGCGATGAAAAGAGGAAATGTGCGGGTGCTAGTTAGAATCAGTTCGCGCAGGACAGGGGTAATTGGAGTTTGCGGGGAGAGGCCTGCGTCCTGCAGTGGACATAAAATAGGCTGCTGCTGCTGACGATGATGATTTTGTTACTGTTAATGTAGGTACTAAGAGCAAAAAAAAGGAAGTATACAAAGCTTGTTCTTTGTTCCCAACTTTTGGAAGTCATGTCACGCAAAAAAATTATATAGATTTGTTGGTATCAGTACGCGCGATAGTGACGTTCATGCTATGAGGGAAAGCAATAGCTTCGCTAATGTGAAAACGGCTGAATTCCTACTGTACAAGTAGCATTTATTTTTGCTCATGGCAGCAGGTAGTTGGTTTGTTTTTTCCTCCCTTCCTTAGGTTCGCGAAACAATGGTTCTCAGATCAGGGAAGCATGCAGAAGCCTCCTCGTCCTAATGCGTTCTATCAGCTTTTTTGTGCAAGCAAGGAGGTCTAGTCTTTCAACTGGCGTTGGAGCCTCTACGTGATTTGTTCAGTTGTTGTACAGTAATCTGGAATGTTGCACAATGTTGAACAGTAATGAAAATGGACACTTGCACAGGTGGTGTTAAACATGTAAGAGATTAGACAACTACAGTCAAGATTGCATTGAAGGTCTGTCTGAAATCGACTGCGTGCTCTTGTGCGAGTGAAAGCCCCACACGACGGGAAGAATTGCTCGTAATAAATTAGACATACACTATCCAAGCGCTGATAAAAGAAATTCACGCAGGGTGGTGGAATACACAGATGTACTTGATATTTAAAAAATTATAAATAAATAAAAACAAGACGGCACTCAGAAGTACCTACCGTCGTTTGAGACATGGTTAAAAGAGACTAGACGTCAGTTAGGCAAATCGAGAAGCCGAGCGAAGCTTCTGTGTTTTCAGCGCTTCTCTCATTTAAAATTTATGTTGCCCAGTCGACTAAAGCGCAAATTTTGCGTCTTTTTACTAATGGACTATGAGCACTGGAGGTTAGTTTCGATGACACCTTTTGTGGAAGTTTAATTTTTCCAGACAACCCAGGCTGCTAGCAGTTGTCAAATCTGTCACACAGTTGTCAAATCTGCCAAAAAGTTGAGTCGTCATTTCAGACAGTGCACGAAGTTGCTAGCAGAAT
Organism: Dermacentor variabilis; assembly: GCF_050947875.1. NCBI lineage: Eukaryota > Metazoa > Arthropoda > Arachnida > Ixodida > Ixodidae > Dermacentor > Dermacentor variabilis. The sequence continues at coordinate 23,177,905 of NW_027460291.1, read as the reverse complement.
ATTTCGAACGGAAATGTTTAACAACAAGTAGAAAAAAGTATCGATCACAGTGCTCGATTTCTATAGGGACGGTAATGAAAGTGTTAAGCCCTTTCGAACTATTCCATGAAGCACAAGATATACGAAACACGACATCCTCTTACCGTAACAGCTGAACCGGCGTAGGGGATTGCCACGCTGAAAGCTGCCATGGTACCACCAACTGCAAACGCTGTTTAGTAAAGTTCGCGTTATTATGTGCAGCCATATTGCCACGTACACTAAATTAAAACACTGTGTAAAACACTTGTTACCTATTACTTTTACGGTGCAGCCTACACGTGGGTCAGACACCTGGAAGAACGGAGTGATGACGTCAAAGTACCATACCGCTGCCTGAGAATTGACCATCGAAGACACTGTGCTGCGAAGAGAAAGGAAGACAATTAAAGTTACAGAAACCATTGAACGCAAAAGTTTCACTGGAAAACAGTGCAACGTAGCAAGAAATGCCACTAAAAGGAGTCGTTTATTTGAAAACTTCAGACACAACAAAGCCTAGGCTTTAATGCAAGAAAGGACCATGACTGATGCTTATATATTTTTCATCCTTGCAATCTGTGCTTCCGCGTGCTGCCAGAGATATCGCAACGACAGTAATAGTACAGTATATCACTTCAGCAAAACACGAAGATCAAGAAGTGTGAGCGATAGTAACTATGGCGATGACACGATTTGTGACCATCTGTGGCTAGGGCCGTTGATACCTTGTCTGATGCGAGGCGCTTTGTGGAGGTTGGGTAAGTTTGCGCCTCATCTTGTTTCGGGTCCTTGACAAAAAAAAATACAGCAGTTCTTAACTCGAAACCGGAGTAGTTTGGAGCCAGAGTAATGTTTTACTGGAAGCCGAGTGTTTAACCGAAACTGTGCGTAGACGGCTGAGATGAATGACATCCTGAGCAAAAAAAAATTCGATCGTGTAATACGTTTTGACAATGCCATTAATACACAATTTAGACGCATCACAGACTACTGCGTCGCCCTTTGATGGTATATACAGCAAGTTCGCTGTTAATATTGATATTGTGGTCTGGTGCGGCCACTGGCCATGCCAATGGATGTTTATGAGAGCCGTATCTCAAACTTGCCTTAGTCAATGATCGATGCCACGTACGCATTCACAAATTCGCACACCTCATCGTATCAAGAATACAAATAAGCGAGAGTGCCGTACCAAGCACATGTCGCCAAGGTACTCTCGTGGCGTTACTCCATGGAAAGCGTTCTTGGCTTGATTTGATTGAGCGTTCCACCATGATTGGTTCAAGCAAGGGCAGAATCGCGCTTGCTAGAAGAAGGCTCGATAGGGCAACGGCTCAACTAAAGTGCGAGAGTGACGCAAAGAGTGCTTTCCGTTACGAGAATGATTTATTTCCTAAGAGGCGACAGTGTCGCATATACTCGCATGTGGCATGTTGCGTAGGGGCATAGACATAGCAGACGGGGTGAACCCTACGTGAAAGGACGCTCCGCAAGACTTCGCCGCCTCTGGCAGCGACGGCAGGACCCGCCTCCTCCCAAGAGACCTGTCTAGATTGGACCAGCCGCACCAATCTCCACGGAAAAGGCACTCAGGTAGCCCTGGCTACCACCGTGGCCGGTAGCATCCACTCCAACATAGCGCTTGCAGTGCCACGTCGACGGCTACGAGCATCTTGGAGTTGTGAAGATCTAAGACACATACATGCTGGCAGCTATGCGAACCAAAGCTTTCGTGAAATGGTGAATAAATGATATACAATTGAATGCAATATGTGCAATTGTCTTTATGGCTGTCCTATGAAACATGTATTCTCATGCAATGTTTATGCGCTGCATGGGTAAAAACGCTTTTGGCGTTAAATGTTTGCGGAATACACCTTTCACGAGCTAGGCCGATATCAAAACACCCGTCCAAGGGGATAATAAAGGGACATCCACCCAAACGTAGCTAACTGCTACAAAGAAAACCCCATACATGTTCCTCAAACGAAAAGTCTCGCAGGTGAAAAATAATTCGTCCTGGCCCGGGACTTGAACCCGCGACCACCGCCTTTCCGTTGCAGCCGCTGGGACATGGGATGGTACACAGTGAAACGTCGGCTTAGTGATGGCACGAAGAGCTTTGATGTCTGTGGATGAAGGAATGGCGTGCAGAAGCATACGCAGAGAGAAGTAGGACGCGAAGGACAGTAGTAAGGTTAACTATTATTCACCCGATTCAATGCGTGTGTGGCCGCATGCAAATTCTGCAGACGCACGTGCTCTTGCACGTGTTATGTAATTTGTATTCGTCTCTGCGATGCTTGACGTCGCCACGACATACGTATGCGCGCTATTGCGTCCTAATGGTTCCGTAATCACGCGTGTGTGCTAGGAGACTAAGTTTCGATTCCACCATCGGGCATGTAGTTATTTTTTGTCCTTATATGAGCTATTCGGGAAGCAGCAGCGGCGCCGGCTGCAGCGATGGTCACCAAAGTCCGGGAGAGTTGACTAATAAGGCTTCGCTTTGGCAGCGCGCGCGGGGTCCATCGTGGCATGTTGAACCCTGGGTGGTAGTGCACGTGCCACGTCGTTCTTTGGCTCAACTTATGTGCGCTTGGCCACAGGAACGCAGACCCGCCACTGCTTGTGCACGCCTTTCGTCAGCGCGAAGACCGCTTCGCGCTTTGCGGACGAGCACTTGTGACGCTCTCGAGAGGATTTATAGTAACGGGTGTTCGTTTCGTATGATCGTCCCCCGTAGTTTCTTGCGCGACACTGCAAAAAGCGGACTCACGATCTCAATTAACGCGAGCGTGATCAAGTTGTCCCAAATATTGGGAGTCAACAGCGCTAAATATGGCACATCTTCACTGCTCTTTGTCCCGTATTTAGCGCTACTTCATTCCGAAAGAATCTCCATGTGGTGGAAATGGAGGGCCACAGGCGGGGGGGGGGGGAGGTAGACTGCACCGGAGGAGGTGGAATACGTCAACTCCCTCGTCAGCACCTCGTGGCTGAGGTTTCCCGCACTGCCCGGTACCCAATCCAATAGTGCTGACATTTTCCGCGATGTTTGTGCTGAGGTGTTCGATGGAGCTGCGCCGATATTTTTAGTACGCGAGAGGGAATCTGCAGTGCGCCCTTACAGTAACTCTACATGTACACTGTGTCGCCATGCATGGCAACGATAACTTCTTTCGATTGCCTGTACGAGTTCGCCAAAGGCTCGAGAACATGCAAACCGAAATAATGTTAGTTTGCTCCTTCCTGTTTCTATCGCAGATCAACGAGCGCTCCCGCATGTGAGGCCTTGTCTCATGCTTTGGTTTCTTGCATAACCTTATGTCTCCTCGCGTTGTTGTGGCCCTCCTTACTGGTCGCATTCGTCAGCCACTATGGCAGGCGTACGGATCCATCTTCCCATAGCGGGGCGCGATGGTGAAGGTATTCTGCCTAAAAGCGTTGCTTGTCGTAGCGCCTAGTCTAGTCCTTGTTTCGTCCATTCTGTTCTTGTAATTCTTGTTCGTAGCTTTGGCGGTTTCTTACAGCAGTGGAAGTTAGCACGCCTGTAAATTTTTTCAACGCGTGTGTTTAGGCAGTCCGACGATCACGGCGGGCCTCCCTCACTTTTGGAAAGGACTCATATCCGCCATACTTAGTCATAGAAGATTGTCTCGGTGGATTTAGAAGCATTGATATTTTCATAAGGATTCTATATGATGATATATGATTAGGAATAAAGACTATAAGTGGCGTACCACATTTTTAAAGTGGGCCGTGCTATTTGGCCCTTCGATAGCTGAGTGAAGCTGGACCCATAACACGCGCTGGATCGTAACGTTACTGCTGCAAACGTACATGCAAGGCGTGTTCCTGAAGAAACGAAAAACAATGAGCGAAAAGCAGAGAGATCAGATCAAAAGCAGAGAAGAAGCGAAAAGCAGAGAGATCAAGTTACCGGTTGGCTACTCTGCACAGGTGGATGGGGTAAGGGCAGGAAAGATGAGATGATCAAAAAATAAAAGCAAAAAAAGAAAGCATCAGCTGGCACATTCTACAGTTTTTTAATAAGTCCCGTTTTCTTTAAAAAGCCCACTAGTGCTTTTAAAGCCGTTCGTGCCGCCGTCGGCTGGGACCAGAGTCCGAGAATTCTACCTTCTGTAAGGGGACGGTTATCAATCTTGTCCAGCGAGGTGCTGAGGACTTCTCCTTGTGCATCGAAACGACGAAAATCACACAGACGATGGGCTATCGTCTCTTTGCACCCGCAAACTGCACAATCTCAGCTTGTGGCCATACCGATGAGGCAAGAGTACGCATTGGTAAAAGATACATAAAGCCATAGGAGATAGAGTAAGCTTTCATCGTAATAAGCCATGCGGAAGGCGGAGCTTCAGCTCAGGATCCAGAAAACAAAGGCGTTGGTTTTAAGAGTCTGCTGAGTTCTCTTGGGCCGACGGAAGCTCGCGACCAAGCACACGGATATTTCCCGCTGCGTCTCTTCTTGACGCAATCGACACTGGTATGTGAAGGCCGAGCAGCTGTGTCTGCTTACTCATTCCCAAAGATGCCACAATGACTTGCAACCATTGAAATACGATATCATATCCTCTCTGAACTACCCGATTGTAATTTTGCCGTGTATGCGCGACAAGTCTTTCGTTAGGTCAACGGCGTAATACAGACAGCAAGCTCTGGATGGCGGCATTGGAATTGCAGAAGATGGACCATTTCTGCTGCGTTTCCTGATCGATCAAGTGAATTGCTGAACGCAGAGCGGCAAGTTCGATTCGACAGCCGTCGTTGTGTCAAGTGCGATGTCCTGAATTTTATCACAGTAGATTTTGCTGGGACAAATGCTGCAGCTGCTGAACTGGAGTGTATGACCAACCCATCGATGTAAACATGTAAGCGGTCATTGTCGACCTCATGTAATAGTAATAATTCTGCCTGCTTCAATGCGGCTGATGGTATTTGTGCCTTCTTTTTGATGCCTCGAATGGTAAGGCATACTCGAAGGGAAGGCAGAGACCACAGTGGAAGTAAAGGCTATACTGCTGCGACGTAATTCAATGGTAGCAATGCTCCGTGAGTAGTCACAAGATGGTTGAAACTCGTATGTGGCCTAGTTGATGGTAGGCAATCAAGATGGTGAAATGGTCTCCTTGCAACATGTCGAATGTGCACTCTTCGAGCGTCGACTGCAATGTATGTTGTTATAGGATGGTCACGCGCTAGTGCGTGTTCCTGGACCACTGTTACGGTGACATATGCGATCAATGATGTGCAGGATGTGCTGCTACTTTCGTGCGAGCTGCTTGATCCATATGCTTGCGCCACCACCGATCTCGTAGAAGTGAATGCCAAGGATGTGTAAGTGCCCCGTCGGCGGCTGGCGGATCACCTGTCCTGCTTCAGCCAGTTTCGAGTCTTGTTCTACAGTTACCTTGAACCACACCTTCTCCGGTAAGGCCAACATGCCCCACAGATGTCGGAAATCACGTCGAGGGCTTCCTGGGTGGCTTCTGGTGCATTCCCAATGTCGGAGTCATTCACGGTCTTGTCCACACAATGATATCGTCAGCGTGTTGTTGTGCATGTCACTAGGGACTGTCTCTACACGCGTTACAAGGCCTCACATCACCGAATTAATGTCAATGATAATATAGCGCACTGAGGAACTCCCAAAAATACTGGTCTGTGGTTTCGGCTTGACAGTGCGCATCACATACTTTCGACAAGCAAGAAATGACTTGAGTAAGTTTTCGATCCGGGTGCTGGCCTCCGCTTCATGTAGCGCTGCCTGTGACATTGAACGCGTCAAAACCATGACACCACTATAAGGCACGCCGTATTGGGGTAACTCCAATATATTTTCGACCACATCAGGCTCTTTTACGCGCACCTAAAAGTGAGAACACAAGCCCCCATAGAAAGGCGGCCGCCGCAGCCGGGATCGCAACCTCGAGCTCAGGAGCAGCACAATGCCAGTGGGCCTCCGTGGCGGCCACTCGAAACGCCTTCTTTAAGTGCGCTGCTGTAAGGATCGCTAGGCGCTATGTTTCGCTGCCGTGAGCGTTGGCCATTTATCTCACAAGGTGCCGACTGTCGTGAACTCACGATGGGTAGCCTTCACGAGGGCTCCCTGCCTCTATCACAACCACTCGTTTGCTTTATAAAATCACGTACCGCTCACCTAATCGATCGTTATACGTTTTATTATTTTCATTTATGTTTCTTATCCATTGTGATGCTATTGCGATAGCAATATTAGCGAGAAGCCAAGTAAATTCTGCCGTTACCGTAGTTGGGGTGCTCCATATCAAGTGCAAATGCTATAACATCCTACCAGTCCCCGGGGAGCCGTGTGCTGTAGGCGCGAGGGAAAAAGTGAAAAGGCCAGCCGAGACGGTACGTCGGTAGAGGGGTGGCTTCACGGGCACTGTCTTCCCGCACGCCCACTGTTGCGCCCGAAAAGGCGGAGGGGGGGGGGCGAGCTGAGCACGGACGCATAGCTAGTCGCACGCGCCCGGCCTTGGAGGTAGTATGTGGCGGTTGCAAAGGCTACAATAGCCGCGATAATTACCTGCAGTGGTTTTTTAGTGCCTTTGGTGTTGCGATGCTGAGCACGAGGTAGCGGCACCAAACCTCAGCCACGGCGGCCACATTTTGATGAAGGCGAAATTCAAAAACACTCGTGTATACTTAGATTGAGGTGCACGTTAAAAAACCCACGTGCTTAAAATTAATCCGGAATCCCCCCCCTGATCATAATCAGCCTATTTATTTCCACAGCAGGACGAAGGCCTCTCCCTGCGATCTCCAATTACCCTTGTCCTGCGCCAACCGATTCCAACTAGCACCCGCGAATTTCCTAATTTCGTCGCACCATCTAGCCTTCTGCCGTCCTCTACTGTGCTTCACTTCTCTTGGTACCCATTCTGTCACCCCAGTGGTACAACGGTTATCTAATCTACGCATTACATGACCTGCCCAGCACCATTCTTTTCTCCTAATGTCTATGACAATATCGTTTATACCCGTTTGCTCTCTGATCCAAACCGCTCTCTTTCTGTCTCTTAAAGTTATGCCTAGCATTCTTTGTTTCATCGCTCTTTGCGCGGTCCTTAACTTGTTCTCAAGCTTCTTTGTCAGCCTCCAAGTCTCGGCGCCATATGTCAGCACCGGTAAAATGCACTGATTGTATAGTTTCCTTTTCAATGATAATGGTAAGCTCCCAATCAGGAGCTCACGATGTCTACCGTTCGCGATCCAACCAATTTTTATTCTTCTGTGAATTCCCTTCTCATTGTCAGCGTTCGCTGTAATTAGTTGATCTTGGTAAAAGTACTCCTTCACAGACTTTTGAGGCTGACTTGCGATCTTGAACTCTTGTTCCTTTGCCCGGTTATTTATCATTACCTTTGTCTTCGGCATATTAATGTTCAGCCCCACTCTTACACTCTCCCTGTTAAGGTCCTCAATTTGTTGTAACTCATCCACAGTGTTGCTGAATAGAACAATGTCATCGGCAAACCGAAGGTTGTTGAGGTATTCGCGATTGACCCTTACTCCTAAACCTTCCCAGTTTAATAGCTTGAATACTTCTTCCAAGCACGCAGTGAATAGCATTGGAGAGATTGTGTCGCCTTGTCTGACACCTTTCTTCATAGGTATCCTCCTACTTTTCTTGTGGAAAATTAAGGTGGCTGTGGAATCTCTGTAGATATTTTCCACGGTATTTACGTGAGTGGTCTGTACTCCTTGATTACGCAATGTCTCTATGACTGCTGGAATCTCTACTGAATCAAATGCGTTATCGTAAACTATGAGAGCGATATTGAGTGGCTTATTGTATTGTGCGGATTTCTCGATAAGCTGATTAATGGCATGGATGTGAACCATTGTAGTGTCTCCGTTCCTGAAGCCAGCCTGCTCCCTTGGTTGACAAAAGTCCAATATTGCCCTTATGCTATTGGAGAAAATTTTGATAAATATTTTATATAATACGGGGAGGGAGGGGGGCTACAATTTTCAGTTCCTTAACGTCGCCCTTTTCTCGATCAGTATAATGTTTGGATTCTTCCAGTTTTCTGGGACCCTTGCAGTCGTTAGACACTTTGTATAGAGAGCCGCCAGTTTTCCTAGCATTTTGTCACCTCTATCTTTGATTAAATCGACTGCTATTCCATCCTCTCCTGTCGCTTTTTTCCGTTTCATGCCTTGCAAGGCCCTTCTGACTTCACCTCTAGTTATAGGAGGAGTTTCTGTATACTGTCCATTATTGTTTCAAATAGAGTATTGCTGAGTCATCTGGGTACTGTACTGGTAGTATAGAATACTTCGCTGCTTTTATTATGCCTTCTAGATTGCTGATGATATTGGCTTGCATATCTTTCAGTGCAAACATCTTGGTTCGTCATATGCCAACTTTCCTTCTCACTGATTTCAGGCTGCGTCCATTTTCTTACGTTTTCTTCAGTCTTTCTCCCGTTATAATTTCTAATATCGCTTATTTTCCCTTTGTTGATCAGTTTCGACCGTCCGCGAATTCTATCTTATCTCTTGACTTGGACACTTTCATTCTTTGTCGTTTCTTTATTAGGTCCTTTGTTACATGAGAGAGCTTGCCTACTGGTTGTCTTGGTGCCTTGTCTCCCAGTTCAATTGCTGCCTCTGAAGCCAGCCTCGTTACGGTTTCATTCATTACCTCTATGTCAGGATCATCATCTCTCTCTTCTAAGGCTGCATATTTGTTTGCAAGTGGCAGCCTAAATTTGTCGGCTTCTAGCCTTATTGCGTTTACGTTGGCCTGTGTTTTCTTGAAGAATTTTACTCTTTCTCTGTTCAAATTGAGGTGAATGGTGGCCCTCACTTACGGATGATCACTGCACTTTACCCTACCTATCACTTCTACACCCTACACTATGGTGGGATCGGCAGAAAGTATGAAATCAATTTCTTTTCTTGTTTCGCCATTAGGGCTTTTCCAGGCCCATTTTCTGTTGCTACGTTTCTTGAAAAAGGTGTTCATTATTCTCAACTTGTTCTTTTCTGCGAATTCTACCAGCATCTCTCCTCTAGCGTTTCTAGAATCGACACAGTAGTTGCCAATGGCCTGTTCTCCCGCCAACTTTTTCCCCACTTTTGCATTGAAGTCACCCATTACTACTGTATACCGCGTTTGCACTTTTCGCATCGCTAATTCAACATATTCATAAACCTGATCCACTACCTCATCTTCGTGACTGGACGTTGGAGCTTATGTTTGTACTACCCTTCATCTATTCTTCTTATTGAGTTTGAATACGACTACTGCTGCCCTCTCGTTATGCTGTAGAATTCGTCAATGTTGCCCGCTATGTCCTTATGGATTAGGAATCCTACCCCGTATTGCTTCTTATCTGGGAGACCTCTATAGCGGAGGACATGGCCGTTATTCAGCAATGTGTAAGCCTCACCAGTTCTTCAAACTCACTAAGGCCGATAATATTCCATTGACTGATAGTTATTCGAAGAGTACTGCTGAGCTAGCCTCACTCGAGAGGGTTCGGGTGTTAATCGTTGCAAGGGTCAGTTTTCATTGGCGGCCTGTTCGGACCCAGAGATTCTTAGCACCCTCTGCTGCGTTGAAAGTCTGACAGCCGCCTTGGTCATGTGATCCGCAGCCGCTGGGGAGTGAGGGGCATTGGTTAATTGAAGATATCATTAGGGAGGTTGTGGACGAATACTGCACCAGGGACGCCAATTTCTGTTCTGGTGACCACCCACTACAGCGTGCCTTATAATCAGATTGTGGTTTTGGGGCGTAAAATCCCTTAAGTTAATCTATTGCAATTTAATAGTCAAGATGGCTTGCGGCTTCAGCCGGGGCCGCCTACACTGCATTCTCGCGTGCTTTCTGTTGGAAGTCGTGTAATGACATGTTTCAATGACACCCGGAAGGTAACGGTAGCACGAAGCATTCACTCGGCGCTAGAGCTGTTAATCGCGGCAGCGTTGTGAGAGCCAGTTTTCGCGATCATTTAGCGGGATCAGTTCGTGTTTGCCCATGCGCGTGTGGCACCAGCATTCCAATATATTTAGTAAGCGTATCTATAATGCCAGTAATTTACACAGCCGATGAAGCTAGTAACCTTTCATGGTACAGCTGTCTAATGGTTAGCTACCGCAATTCATGATTCGCTTTTAGGCAAAACTGCGTTTTTTTTCTGAACTTGCCCTGGTAGCTCAGCAGCCATGGTCGTGCACTGCTGAGTTCGAGGTCATTGGTTATATCATGGCCGCGGAATTCCCTGGGCGTGAAATGCAACAGCAGTCTTGTATTTCAATTTAGGCTCACGTTAAAGAACCCCACGTGGTAAAAATTGTACCCGGGTCCCTGAGATTGGCATGAGCCATAAAAGTATCATGGTTCTGGCACGTAAGATCCCAGAACCTATATTTAAGTACAACTAATAGTTGGGCGAGTGTTCATGAATTTATTTGAATTTATTGAGCATGAAAGCAACTCACGCCAGAAATTATCACTTATGCATCACCATCACGGTGTTGCGATGCGTGGCCTGATACCACACGGAGCCTGCTTCACGTGCCGCAGCGAGCACAGTGACGTGAAATGTTAGAACATGCTTGGCATTGTTTTTTTATCGTGAGGCAGTGTCAGATTATGATAACTCTAGAGAATATTTTGCTCTTTTACCTCTTGCGTAATTAATTCACTTGAATAAGACGTCTTGAATATTACGATGCGGCTAGTTCACCTTAAAAGTGAACAGTGCGCTAATAAAATTCTTTAGACGTAATCAGAAAATGGGGGCTAGATGACTTTCCATCATACTTTCTTTAATTTCTCCTGACTGGTACAGTTCTCTATATCGATTTCCAATGAGGTATGCCCTGCTCACCTTTTATACCTTCACACTCTGCCTATTTTGTAGGCAAATCTTTTAACACAGCATCAGGACAACACGTTTGGGACGTTGCGTTTCACTTCCTGTGAAAAATAAGTTTTCAGCAATTGTCTACATTGCGCTATTTGCAAAGTTCAAAACAGCTGACGTCTCCTTTTCCGAGAACGATTGCAAGACGTATAAGTAAATCCATGACTCAGTATTTCTTGTTGCTGCAACAGTATCAACCAACTACCTCGAACGCGAACATGAGGCGAGTTGCGAACACAACTGTACACTACCTCAATACGCCAACATCGCATAACAAACACTGGATATCTGCGCAAGGTCAACTCTAGCGGCCAGAAAATTTAGGTTTCAACAGGCAAAAAAAAGAGTAGTAAGAAAGTGATACGTAGAAGAATCAAGATATACAGGAAAACGAACTACTTCTACCCACTCGGCATGCTAACTTCCCAAGATCTGGCCAGATACGAAGAACATGAACAAGGTATATATTTATTTATTCTTATAATCCTACTGGCCCAATTTAATTTCTATAGGTTTGTTCTTGAAAAACATATGGGTTGTACAAGTCATAGGTAGGTATTCTTATTTGCAAACTCTCTCCTGTAGAGATGAAGAAGGAGCGTTTCAAATAACTTAATAGGTATTTTATGATCGCTGCGGTGCTAACTCTGTACTATTGTATTCCATTCAGTATGAGAAAATAATAATCACAGACCGGTACTTAGGCAATATCCACTCCTGCGCGCTACACTCATCATACTGCTTAGAGCATCCTTGATGGTAATGAATGCTGACAAAAAAGTTCGCAGACGCTCTTCAGAGCACTGTAGTAAGCACGAGCAGGTATCTGCGAACTCTTCAATGTGCAATGACAAAATTTTAATATTGTGACGTGGTAGTGACGATGAAGAAAGCAGCCCAACTGCGAAAGACGAAACTAGCATTTTATTGGGCGAACTTGTGTCCTGAAAAACAAGCTAAACTCAAAGAATGGCGAGAGCGGCGAACACAGTCAGCGATCGTCGAAAATCCGATCGGCGGGTCAAGCGCGTCGGCTTTTATACAGCAGTCGTCGAATGTTCCAGACTAATCGTTGAGACCCGCGTGCCTTCCACAAAGTTCTACACCATTCGCGTGGGGCGATGAAATCAAATAACACAAGGTTCGGCGACAACAGACAACGTATAGGAGCATCGATAACTTTCTAGAAACTTCGGATACATGCGGGCGCGTCCCGCGCTGTACGATAACATTTATTAGGCGACGAAATGTGGTCGCCCGACAAAGATAAGTACACGTGTCAATACCCCCCTCTTAAAGAGCATCGAGCCGATGCTGCAAACAAACGAAAGTAATAAAGAACAGCACTCGTAGCAGCGAAAACAACAAAATAAGTTCGTCAGCGTCCGTAGAAGGGTTTAAGACGCACCACGTGGACCACTTCAGATCGTGTGCGGCGCCGCTGTGAATGCGAAATGCTGTCTGGCACGACCTCATAGTCCAGTGCGCCAATACGTCGGATGACCTTCTAGGGTCCGAAATAGCGTCGCAGTAGCTTCTAACTTAGTCTCCGTCGGCGTATCGGGGTCCATCCGCAAACACGGTCGCCGCTCTGGTACTCGACGAAGCGTCGTCGGAGGTTGTAGCGTCCGCTGTCGGTACTCTGCTGGTTCATGATCCGCAGGCGGGCGAGCTGTCGGGCTTGGTCGGCGCGCTGGAGATATGTAGCGACGTCAAGATTCTCCTCGTGAGTGACGTGCGGCAGCATGGCGTCTAGCGTCGTCGTCGAGTTCCTGCCGTATTCTACCTTGAACGGCGTGATCTGTGTTGTTTCTTGCACCGCCGTGTTGTAAGCAAATGTTACGTACGGCAGGACGGCATCCCAGGTCTTGTGTTCGACGTCGACGTACATTGCTAGCATGTCGGTGAGAGTCTTATTCAGCCGCTCCGTAAGACCATTCGTCTTTGGCTGGTAGGCCGTTGTCCTCCTGTGGCTTGTATGGCTGTACTGCAGAATGGCTTGGGTGAGCTCTGCTGTAAACGCTGTTCCTCTGTCGGTGATGAGGACTTCCGGGGCACCATGTCGCAGCAGAATGTTCTCGACGAAAAGTTTCGCCACTTCGGCTGCGCTGCCTTTCGGTAGAGCTTTAGTTTCAGCGAAGCGGGTAAGATAGTCCGTCGCCGCGATGATCCATTTATTTCCGGACGTTGATATCGGAAACGGTCCCAGCAAGTCGATCCCAATCTGCTGAAAAGGTCGGTAAGGAGGCTTGATCGGCTGTAGTAATCCCGCTGGCTTTGTCGGTGGTGTATTGCGTCGCTGACAGTCTCGACATGTCTTGACGTAACGGGCGACATCGGCGGTTAGGCGCGGCGAGTAATACCTTTCTTGTATCCTCGATAGGGTCCGGGAGAAACCGAGGTGCCCAGCGGTCGGATCGTCATGTAGGGCGTGCAGTACTCCTGGATGCAGCGCCGACGGCACAACAAGAAGGTAGTTGGCGAGGACTGGTGTGAAGTTCTTCTTCACGAGTAGGTAGTTTTGAAGCGTGAACGAAGACAATCCGCGCTTAAATGCCGTAGGGACAACGTCGGTGTGCCCTTCCAAATAATCGACGAGGCCTTTTTGCTCCGCGTCTACTCGTTGCTGTTGAGCGAAGTCACTAGCAGCGAACACAGTCGGCGATCGTTGAAAATCTGATCGGCGGACCAAGCGCGTCGGCTTTTACACAGCAGTCGTCGAATTTTCCAGACTAATCGTTGGGACCCGCGTGCCTTCCACAAAGTGCTACACCATTCGCGTCAGGCGATGAAATCAGACAACACAAGGTTCGGCGACAACAGACAGCGGATAGAAGCATTGGTAACTTTCCAGAAACTTCGGATACATGCGGGCGCGTCCCGCGCTGTGCGATAACGTCTGTTAGGCGGCGAAACGTGGTCGCCCGATAAAGATAAGTACACGTGTCAATATCATGCTATCCACTTATCACGCGATGTTCCTGTTAGAATAAAAAATAAATACTGCGGTACCTTATTGATGCACTCATGACGCCTGCCAAGAAAATTCCGGAGATGCCTGGGATGCGGAAGTCCTCTATTATGAAAAGTGGTATCAACTGTAAGAAATAAGAAAACTAGGCGTGAAAACTTGCATCAGAACAAGTTTCGCTGATGGTATTCGGTAATTCATACCTGCAATAAGTATTGCGACTGGAACATCTCTACTATCTTGGATTAACAGGGTTAAAGCAGTGGACGCCTCAGGCTGGGCAGAGCAGTCTCCCTGATGAAACAAGTCCCCTTGAGATGCCGGCACCTGCCGCCTGAGACATCGTTCGGTTTCTGTTGATCACTTCGTCTCCACCTTTTCCAGTAGCTCTGTCTTGTTTGGACTACTGCTCAGGATAAGTTGCGACTGTCTAGAGACTTCTATTCAAACGGGCTCAACCCTGGCCTGATCGTCACCGTGATGAACTTTGTTTATGTGTCGAAACTTACAGTTTTTTACAACATTAAACTTACTTCAAAAATTTTAAAACAAGAAATGTGCTTCGCTTAGAAGAAATATCGCTGCCTGACTGCTTGGCATGAAAGAAGTCATAATGTGAGTATAGTTCCTGGACTAGCACTGTATATTTTGTGATTGATTGTTGCCTTTTGCAATTATGCAGAAGGTGCGACTGATGTAACCTTGGCAAAATGATGACTTTACATTTCAACTTTTTCTCCTCAGTACACAGTGCACAGGTACTACCGTCGCTATAGACCTCGAGATCTGATTACGCGGCGTCACTGTACCGCTACATGCTGCGCCACATCCGCGGAGATTTCAGGTTGGAGGCACCACTGTTTACGGCCGCGCCGCGCACGCTGCGCTTTGTGTGGAGATGGCGTTGACGAGTGATCGGCGTGTGTTGTTTTGCGGTTCTCGAAAAATAGAAAATATCGATCGCTACTTCAAGATGAGCTGCTTACGCATGGGTGCGAAGTTGTACTATAGGAGGCACGTTTACGCAGTAAGAGAAGAGTCGGTGAACGCAAGAGGCCCGTCGGACATCGTCGGCAAATGTGTTGCCCAGATGAAAAGCATGGACTACGATGTGCGTGTGGAGGTGAGCCAATCCTTTCTTAAAAAAAAGAAGTGCCTCAGTATCGCTAACCGCTTCATTGTTTTTCTTTTTTAGTTGTCAGAAAATTGCGGAAATATCTTGCACGCAAGCTGTACAAGCAAAGCTGGCTGCGGAGGCTGGTGCAAGCACGCCGAGGCCGTGGCGATATTCTTAAATGAATACGAATATACATCGTGCACGCATGTTCCATGCGCATGGAAGGAGCCATCATCGCGTGCCAACGTCGATGTCAAAAAATCAATCAAGGAACTCTTTTCCCGTACGAGAAGTTCGTTTTGTACTTTGTGTGTGTGTGATGCGACTTTGCCGCTGATTGATGCAATCATTTTTGCAGGTCGACCTTCGCGAAAACTGATTCTGCAGATGGTGAGCCCTGCAGCTCTTTTCTCGCAGTTTTGCAGGTGTAAATTGTGCCATTAAGGAGCTTGAGGAGCGCGGGGACATGATCCAGGTGTCGGCGACGGCACATCTAGCAGACGTAGAGGACAGCTTCGACCGAGAATCGCTAAAAAAATACTAGATAAGGAGGGCAGCATACACTGTGCGCTAAGGGTCACTTCGACCTCTCCTTTTATTCTGAAAAGAGAAAACATGATCTCAAAGATGTCTATCCCTGAAAAAGATTTCTACAAAAAATTCGTAAAAAAACATTGACCAAATATTAGAGATTGCCGAAATCACCACGGGCCAGGCTGCCATGGGGAGGTTAGATAATTTTTTATTAACACAAACTTCTAATTTTAAATACATGTGACTTGTTTAACTGAGACATGTTCTCTTCCAGATGGCACAAAGAGCGCCGCATCCGCCTAACAAGTTCCAGTGCCCACAAGGTGAAGACGAGGAGGAGTGATTTTGACCGTCTGACCGAAGCACTAGCTGCGCCGAAGTTTTTTTCTACAGCTGCAACTTCGTATGGCAAGAATTAAAATAAGCTGTATTGGCACCATGGTCAGCCTTCCTACCATTTCTTCTTTAAATCTCTCTCAGTATGTGCAGAACATGCACTCGTGCAAAAGGTACTCTGCACCAGTGTCTGCTAAATCCACGCATCTTATAGCAGCTTTTTTATTGTAGTGCAGGCAATTATGAGCATTTTCTGCATGCAGGAAAGAGCACCGAAGAAACAGCAAGAGAGGAACTCGAGGTTTCTCTGGGGCTTCGCATACAGATGGTATCACATCTGTATAATTTCCATCAATGCGTGGAAACTACATAATATGTTTTCTTGCAGATTTGACTTATATCAGAGAAGCAACCATGGTTGTGCTGCAGCCCAGATGGCATCATAGATTTCGACGACTCGATTCATTTAGTCGAGATCAAGTGTCATTTTCCCTACGGGACAGCCCACTTATTGATCCCGTGAAGGAAATTAGCTTTGTCCCTGACATCCATTATATTAATGGGCAACTTACTCTAAAGAGCACTCATGTGTATTTCACACAGGTGCAGCTCATGTTGTACATATTGATGCTCAACCATGCTTTCTCTTTTCTTTACTCGAGCAACCACAGTGTGATCACGTCAACCGTGATGACGGCTTCCTCGCTGAATATATTCCTAAGATGAAATATTTCTACGTCACATATTTTTTGAAGTGCCTCGCTCAGTGTTATCACTCTGCTCTCAGCTAAAAGTGTAAATCGGCAAGTAGACACGCACAAACCTCATCAAATGCTTCATTAGAGACAAGTGCTCATATTTATGTGCATGTAAATCCCACAAATTTTTTTTTGACAAAGCTAGTGTAGAAGTGCTCATACACGTTCTTTTGTCACTGCTTAAGGAATGAGCCTAGGGAGTGAACAGAACAAAGGATTTCTGAAATAACAGCTCACAATCACACATGCTACAGTGCAGAGCCAGTCACATCCTGTCATAAGATTGGTGCTATGTTCTCTTGATTTCTTACTTAGACACTGACCTCTAGGCTGATTCTTAAACAATCAAAAATGGCAAGTTGAAAACCCAGTGTGTGAGCACGACTTAACTAGCTCTCTCAAAAGGACCTCTTTTAATGCGACATAGAGCACACATGGCATCTTAACTTCGATGATAGTGTGATATATATGCATATAAATATGTGCAGGTGTCTCACAAGCCCGCATTGTAGTTAGGGCTTGCGCATGTCCACTTCATTCTCTCCATCCATCACAGTGCTTAAACAATCATAATTATGTTTACCAACAAGGCTCAAGCCCAATGATCAGCTAGTTATGTTTTTTCTGATGAAATTGTCAAGGCAATCAAGGACCTGTTTTTAAAGGTTTGTGTAAGGAACGTACCTGGCAGATTGCTAGACTGAAAAGTGGCGTTAATGGCAGGACTATTATGTGTGAATTTGGCATGAGGTGGTATATTCCAAAATTTATTGTGTACGTGCTTTTTCATATAGACGAGTTCTTGGCTACATGTAATGGCTTATAAGTTATAATGGCTGTAGTATGGGGCGGCGAGTGGCACTGTCAAAAGCCTTTTAGGAGTTAATGGCTAGGACAAGTTTGAGTTGTGCTAGTCTGAGGCCGTTAATTATGTTGTCCTGTAGTTGAGCTGAAGCATCCTGTGTGGACATTTTCTGTAGCCAATCAGTGTGTAGGATGCGTCACATTAATATGTTTGTGATCTGTTGAGGGCTATTTTTCTCACAAGCTTTCCTACACATGAGGTTATTGAGGTGGAGCATAAGTTCTCAACTGAGTCTGTTTTGCAAATGTTGGTGGCTTTCTGTTGAAGAGCTGTGTGTCGTGTATGCCAGGCAGTATTTGCTTGCTTTAGCACGAATTAGTAATCAGTCCCTGTGAGCTTGTATAATGGTTAGCTCTTATTGAATTTGGCTAATATTTTAAAAGGTGTGAGTAAGCAGCTGTGAGTAGTACTTTGGTAAGTGTAAGGTCAGGTACTATGTCATGTTTTATAGGCTCTCTGTGTTGAGTTGGTCAGTCTTGATAAATCAGGAATGTGTGTTCGACAGCGTTAAAGACTACTGTGCCTTTGGAAGTACAGTTGTAGAGCCAGACCATATTGGGTGCTGAAATTCCACATTGCGATGCGCTTGAAATACTGTATGTGTTGGCATTGTTCAGCTTAGTGCTTTGAGAAAGCCAGTGTTTTGCTTAAGTGGGCTGCATATGTTAGCAATGTAGAGGTGATGTTGCATGTGGTATTGCCTTGTGCTAGTGACCACAGGTAGTACTTCTGGAAGGGTATGTGGAACAGTTGAGTGTATTACTCCTATGCACTCCTTGGATCATTTTGCTGCTGAGGTTTCAGTTCATATGATTATCGCAAGGTTTTTGTCTCCACATATTTAGACTGGGGTGTGGTATTTTATGCCGCTACATTTTTCACTAAGGTTTGCTTCTTTTGAGTCTGATCTGAAGAAAACCTGATCAAGGGATACCTGTATTTTGGCCTCATGATTAAATGGTTCAGCTGGTGTGGTAATGTCTGGAACAAAGGTGGTGTTTGTTTCCATGATCCAAGAAGAAATTCGCATAAATTTCAAGTTTCCGTCACAGTAATTACGTGACATGTTTTCTTGCCACGACAGTTGCAAGCAGGCATAACACAGTACTTCTATGCAATTGCAATAATCAGTCATGAAATTGCCTTTCTTTGTCTGAGGCAAATAAAATAGTTGTTTTATTACACAGTGCTATTTAAACAGGGATATTTTTAGGTCTGAATTCAAGCTAATAACAGTGATACCTTTAGTTGGAGCTGAAAAGTCAATAGGCATCCTCAGAGAACAGAGGCATGTAATCAAAGTTGACTTAAAATAAAGGAATACCTGCCAACCTTTGAACATTAGAATTCTTAACAATCTTGCCAACATAGCACTAGGGAGAGTGGAGGGGGCACGTATCCCCATTTTTTAAAAAGTTTGCCTGGATAAATGTTCTGCGAGAAACAACCACACTCTCTCAATGATAATTTATGAATCAGCGGAGAGTGAGAGATGACATTCACTTTAGATCACAGAAACTGGTTTATTTGTTTGTGCTGATTTTGTCTGCATAAACTGGTGCAAAACAGGTATTCTTCCACCATCAAGAGTATGGTCATAGATTGATGAGTGAAACATTTCAGTGAACAGAATTTATCAGAAAACTTCACATGGTCTTTGCAAAATTAGTGAAACTTTGTAAGAGTTACAGAAATTCGGTAGATTTGTTAGATACGTAAAGGTCAATAAAAGCAATGAGATCCTGTACTTAACCACAACTGCAATGTAAAAACAGGAATCAAGTACTTCACACACAACACAGATCACACTCGATGCTGATACACTGGTTACAGGTGCCAAAAAGATTATCAACCATCACAGTGAACTTCACCAACATGAAGTTTAATTTTCACAAATGGGCACAAGTTATGTTTCTTTATGCTTCAAACTTGAATTCGGGGCTTATGCATAAATGTCTTGGGCCAACACTGAAGGATAAGCAGCGTCTTTGTTGGGTTACAGGAGGAACAGAGGACAAGAATAATGCGACTAGCTTTCTTTTAGAAGCACTGTCCAAGGAGAAAGAAATGACAGATCTCAAGCCACAGTGCTATCCCGCAGAGAAAATGCAATCTACACCCCTGTTTCAGAGCTGATGAGAAAACTGTGCGAAGCTATTTCAAATGTTTTACAATAGGGTAAAAAATGCAGCTGCAGTCTTAAAGAAGGTCAAAAATTCACAAAATGCAGAATAGGTGTTGTGTACCGGCTTCCGTTAACCTGTGACAACGTGTACATAGGACAAACCGGTCGGTGCATAAACACCCGTCTAAAAGAACATGAACGTTCTCTCGGTAAAGAAAACTATTGGCACTTGTCAAACCACTGTAATCTATGTCATTATGATCCGGTATTTTTCGACACCGACATTTTGTTTTCGGATAAAAACAAACACGTGAAAGAAGCGTTTCATATCAAAATGTGTGCTGAAATATGCATACGCCAAACGCCAGTTGCAATCACTGACAAAGAATTTGCTTTTTTAAATACAGGTTCAACCTTTTTAACCTGTCTTTAATCTGTTTCTGTTTATACTGACGACTCTTGTTGCACATGCTCAGCGCTGATAGCTGAGGTATATATGTTCAGTATCTTTCCGAAAATAAAACAGTTGCGAGTAAGCGCTCATGTGTCTCCATTTCCTTGTGTCCTTGTCAATTGTGCATGCTAAATATTTCACTTAGAAATATCTGTACGAGTTCCACACAAGGCCATTGGTAGTTTGCTAGTGATCTGCCTACTGCTGCCTACAGGTCACAAACCTGTTGCCTAAATAGTTGACTTTTTTTCGCTTTCCATTAAACATTCTAATTCTTGGCAAAATAGACATTTCCTTTAAATATTCTTGTGCTTTGTGTGCAAGCGTGAGTGCAAAGACAATAAATGTGAAAAAGCTTGGTGTTATTACAACAGAGTAGTGCGAATGATGCAGCTTGCATTCACGGAGTTCCACTTTAGCCAAATCAAATCAAAAGGAACATCAGTAAAAGTAATGTACACAGCACTATGTGAACTATGTCAAGTCAAGTTTTTTTTATTTTACACACAACGTAGATGAACATGTTGCAGCTGCTTTTTTAACTTTTCAACTCTAAAGCATGATTACTGAAGCTCCGTTAGAGCTATGAGACACCATGGTAGAGGGCTTTGCATTAATTTTGACTGCCTGGGTCTTCTAATGTGCACTAAATTTACATACACAGGTCTTTTGCATTTCTGCCCAAGGCTACAGCTTGTTCCATCGTTAATACCAAGGTGAAAATCCTCAAACTCAACACAGTTCCTATAAAATATGTACACAAGAAGAATGATGGGCCTAGCTCTCACAATTAAGTACTCATTTCAATACACGCCTGATGTCACATGCAATGATTCCCTACATGATAAATGCTGGTGAAACGACTAATGCTGCCCTGAATTACCTGCCAATGCATATAATAAAACAGTGAAGGTGAACCTTTTCACGCCACTTTCAATTTGAAGGAGGAAATCTTCGTAAAATTTCTTAATTTATTGTAGCATGTACATTAACATATAATATAGGCTGACAGTGTTAGAAAGTTCATTTCCCAATTCAGAATGAATAGCACGATGCTCTACGGCATTTGTCTTGTGATTGTTCAAGCTTTTGTGCACTTATAATTGGCGGTTGCAGATTCACCAGGATGCAACACATTTGCATGATATCACTCATATAAGGAATGAGATCATTAGGTACTCGAAAATTAATAATATTAAATAATTTTATTCGCTGGATAGCTCTTTCAACATGGATGCGTACCTGAGCAATGTGGCAAGTTTGCTGGAGCTCATCATATGTAAATTGCATGTTTCCTTTAGAGAAAGGGGGCAAAACAACAATGTCCTTGTTTCCTTCCGCTGGTGCTTTTTATGCCTGGAAAACTTTTGTCGGCTAACACAACATCGCCTGGCTCAATTCTGTTGAGAAAGCCTGATTCTAGAGTTATGTGAGTGTCTGAAGCTCGACCTCCATAAGCCTCTGATACAAAAGTCACTGTATCATTGGGCAAGATTCCAATTAAAAACTTCAATGTGTAGCATCCCTTGTAGTGTGAAAAAAGAGCTCGACGATGTTCCACAGTACGTGGCTCTTCCGTTCTCACTTGAGTGCAGTCTATAATAAAACGACGGTTAGGGTAGTGTATATTAAAGCATGCTGGCATAGTTGCCTTGACAAAAGCTAGCGACGGTTCAGGAATGAAGTGTTGCATTGAGTAAAGGAGATTCCTCAAAAGGAAAAGAAAATATGCGGCTAACAGTTGTACGACGTAGGCCAAAAAGAACAGCTATGCTTGCAAATGAAATGCCAAGTTTCATCTTCATTAGGAGGATCACCATCTTTTGAGGGATAGGGACATCAACACACCTCACGACTACAGATGAAAATAAAGACAGTAGCATGGCAAACACATTTGCGCTGACTCCACATTGTTCAGTGAATGCATCTTTCCTTTCGCAAAGAGAGCTGTATCCAAGGAAAACGCAGCTTCGCTCTTCTGGCCCAGTGGCGGTTGACCTCACTGCGGGTTCTGCTTGCACGCTGCAGTCTCAAGTTTCAATATGAGACACTTGTGTCGATGCATCACACTGTGACACCACAGAAAGAAACAAGCTACATGGCCCCTTGAATGAACTGTTCTCTGTCTGAGTCATCTGAAGAATTCAATATTAACATACATTATTGTCACACCTTATTATTGTGTTGCCATGAAAATGATCAAACAGACCAAAATATAGGCGTTGCAAGTTGTCTGGAACAGTATACAAGTCATTGACCAAAATCTCTGAACCTATTTGTATCAGTATCAACTAGTTAGGTGCAGAAACATATGTATTGTAGAACAGAAAATAGCAACAGAACGTAATCAGCACAACAGTTCATGTTCGCCCATAAGATTTCAAGATGCGCCTGTTTGTAACACAAACCGACTGTGTACTGTGTAAAAATACGAGTGTCTTACCACGGACGCAAAGTTGTTGGATTCTCCCGACGCGGATGTGCCCTGTGCCGAGTCAGGACTGAAGGAAACGGCGGCTTCCAAGTTTGACGTTTAGTTACGTTCTTCCAGTGCCGCTGTGTCGTGCTCTGAATTCAAGGAGACGGCAGTTTGACACGTTGGAGCAATGACTGGTCGCAGCGCGCTCCGTCGCTGAATCCTAGAAGAACAAGACAGAAAGCATAGGTGTTACTGCGAAAGAAGGTGTCCGAAAGCACTATCGTGGCAAAACTACGAAGTTTCACTTTCAAGGTTCCACCAAGTGTTTCAAAACTTGTACTCAGAAAACTTTCCTTACGTAGTGCTGCCCATGATTGGTCGTCGGCGCTGCGATTTCGCCTTTATCATGCCGATTATTATCACGTGTTGCGGGCGCCCACGCGCCGGTCGAACGCTCACGTAGTTTTCCAAACAATGATTCCGAACTTCCGATGATCGTGTTACACAAGTAAAAGTCGGCACGAAACTATCCTCTGCTTACCTTTCAAATCTTCCAAGTTTTGTCTGGGCCAAAACGGCATCACTCTTTTTGTAGCAAGGTGTAAATATTGTTGGAATGTACGCTGGGTGCTGAGCGATGTTGCTTCTCTTGTTTCCCACGAAGTGAGCACTGCATATTCACGTTTCATTCCTTTTCGGTTGCCACAGCTCTCCCTCTGAGCTGTTAGAAAGCAAGAAAATAATGTGTCTGAATACAGAAGGCGCACAGACTGGTATTATAAAGGCAAAAGGCGCAGCCCATCAGAAACAGGCCAAAAGAACACAGACGACACACACAATTGGCGCTTTAGTGTGTGTCGTCTGTGTTCTTTTGTTCTGTTTTGATGCGCAACTACTTTGCCTCCATCATGATATACCAAGAAGCCCAACGTGCAACATTATACTGGCATTAATCGATAAAAAGACATGTTTACCTTGCTCGGCGGACAGCTGCGATCCACCTCTGTCTACTTTCAGTCTCATAGGATTTCCAAGGAAAACGGTAGAATTTGATCGGCGGCAATTTTCCAGCAGTGTTCCTGTAGCTGTCGTGACAGCCATAAACGCAGCAATAGGGCGAATTGTGTTTCCTGGACCCGGTTTTCACGACCACGCGACGAGGCGCCATGCTTCCCTACGTTGTCAACGCGTCCACTTCGCATTCACCCCAACCTATAATCGCCGTCATCCGCGACAGAGGGCGCTACGTGCATGCATTGAAGCTGCATTGCACGAGCCCTATAAGGAAACAGGTAAACCTATCGCTTGTGTGCTCTTTGCTGAATGGACTGGTATTAATATTTTCAGGTGTATAGACCTCAAGACTGTTTCGCAGTCAGACTGAGCTGAGGTTGTTTTAAAACAAAGGAAACGTTTTCCACTTTCTGTAGCCTGCCTCTTTCCTAATATGTGCGGCTCGAAATTTGTTGGGACTAGCGCCAATCCGGCGGAAGGGAGACAATGACACTCAACGCGCAAAGCCATGGATGAGAAATGAAGCTTAGTCACTACTGGTGACTGCAACATGCCGTCACTTGACTGGGGGATTTACTGCTGTTCCAATAGCCTGCTATCGTCTCGTCGTTGCGATGCGCTACTATTATTGTTGAATTCCTCGGCTTAGCGGAGCGTCGCTAAACTCCCAATGATTCTGGAATTGCTCTGGCTGTTATGCCTGGAACTTTTTCAATCGGCGACGTTACCGCAGGACATCAAAGTCGTGTGCCCACTTATCAACGGCAAATTCCACTGCAGTTTTGGGTACGTTTAAGTGCGTAGTTCACGCCACAGACTCAATTTTTCTTATTTTTTTCCTGGTGCAGACTAGTCATGGTTGTTGTTTAAGTTAAACGACATGGATTCGTCTCATCCGTGTTGCGCCAAAAATATAAGCAAGGAAGTCAAGGTACTTTCTGAAGCTATCGAACGAGAATTAGAAGCCTGTATTTCTCCACAATTTTTCGAGCCAGGCGGTACCTTTCATGGTTTTCGAAAGCACTGCATGGTTTCCTTTGTAAAATGCTTCGATGTCATAGGAAATAAGAATTACATTGCTATCTTACTGGTGCCTTCATCGACCCGCGCAGCTAGGCTAACTGCACAATGCGCCATGATACTGATACATATATTGGTTGTATTAAAGAAAGTGTTACTCGTGGCTCGAAATAGGTTAGTGCTATAATTTATTCATCCCCTAGCGTTCTGAAGAGCTGCCAAGATGCTTAGTTCCTTAGCCGGCTACATTTCGAATCTAGATCCAATGAATACTTCACCATTACATATTTCAGACTCTCAGGTGGCTGCGGCCTTAGAGGAATTGAAGCCGTAGCGATCCTTGGCTGACGATGAAGTCCCTAGGGTGTTTGTCAGTATTTCCTTACTTCTTCGTCAGATTTTGAATCTGTGTTGGCTCCAACATGTGCTTCCTTCTCGATGGAACACGTCAGGAGTTGTGTCAGTACATAAAAAGGCCAACACGAATAATCTGAAAAGCTATCGTTCCCAGCGTTTTCGAAATTGCAGTATTTGATTAGGTGTGTTCTTTCTTAAAAGATAAAACCAGCCGTCATTAACATGAGTTTACTCATGGCATGTTTGTGAACAGAAATGTTTCTTTTCTTGTTTCCGCGGTGGCCTTCTGTTGCTAACCGTTAAGAAGTGGATAGAGTCTGCCACGAACTTTCAGAGGCATTTCGTCTTGCGCATGACTTCCTTATTTGTAAAATTTCGTCGTGTAGTGTCGGTGCAAGGCTATATGAGCTAAGGTCTCTAGACATAATATTTACAAGATAGCACACTTCCTTCATCTCGTGCCGTCTTGCTCACTCTCATACTTACTCGCTCCATTATCCTTTTTCGCATCTGTTATTGGTGCATTGCTGGCGCGTGCTGTTCGAAACAGCTAGCGGTGATATTTAATATTTCCTTCGAGGTTCCAAACTAATATGCGTGAGCCAATATTGTGGTAGGATTTTTGCCGGCTCCAAAGACGTAGCCGTAGCCAAGACATAATGGCTAGTGTGTCGTGTGCCGGCTCTCCTGCAAGGGTGGCGCCGTTCCCGAGGGATGCCTCCCAAAGCCATGAAGCAGGCATCCCTTCTGGCTTTCCCGCCGCCTTCGGATGCCTAAAAACGTGCTCCCGGGTGAGGGTGCCTCACTTGCAGCTTTCCAGCCGCATCTGCTAGCTGTCCTGTCGATACATGCTCCTCTGGTGCGTTCACGCAACCAATGTTTTATTTTGGCGCTTTAACCGTGAGCCACATTTACATGAATGCTACAATGGGACTTCACTTCACATACAGCATACATTCTCAGTTTTAGCATTTCGTTGCAGCTTGCTTAGCCAACAGCGGGCGTGAACTCCCATCGCTACATGCTCACCCGCCTAGTATCGCCTGCATGGCGTCTAGATGGCGTTTTTTCGTCACCGTCATCACGGATCGTAGAAGAGCAGATCAGAGCAGTAAATTAACGGTGCAGCGAACAATTGGGCTTCCAGAGCATTCCTCGTTGTAAGCACATCAGCCCTAAGCTTTGGCTCCATCTGCTAAGTTGAAGTAAACCACTCCTACGCTCCGGCATCGCTGCTGTAGGACTAACAGCGTCAAAACATAGAACTGATCTCAATAATAACAGCAAAAGTAACGTTTTCCCTTCAGCCAGATGTGAGAGTACGCGTTCGCTCAATTCACCAGTTATTTCTTGCTGTCACGGCGGGAGCAAGGAAGGCGCCATGACTAGTGGTGTAAAATAAAACCTGCACCATGTTGTCAGTTAGACAGCCCTTACATGTTTTGAACGTTTTAGGGGTCGCGTAAGTACCGTGGTGTAGAAGAAGTTGGAGGAGCAAACGAGGTGGAAAGGAGGAATCACGCCACCTTGAAAACAGCTTTTATCTACACTCTTAAGCAAAATTACACCCTTTGAGTCGTATCTTGCCACGCAGCAAAAATCGTCATCCGTGTTGCCCGCATTTCCTTTCTTTAACGCTACGAGTCCAGTAATTGCAAGTCACGAACGGCATGCGCCTTATCAGCGTGACATAGGATTCTCGATCGGAAAGTAAGGAGCGCAGCGTTTTCAAGAAAGGATACGCAAGGAAGACAGATGACGATTATTGTTGCGTGCAAATAATCACACCGAAGGGTCTACATTTGTTTAAGAGTGTAGGGACCTTACCCGTGTATTCCCAAATGCGCCTCGACTTGACCCTCCGCTCGAAATGCTCCTTGAGGGCGGTTTTTCATCTCACAAATCGCTCTCCACTTTAAACGCGCCTCGAGCGCTTTAAGGCTGTTTCACATGCTGCGATTGAAACGACGAAAATCGGTGCAGTCTCACGCGTCGCAATGCAATTTTTAGAGGGCTCATTTCACATGATTGCGATTTCAATCATGCGACTGGTGCGACGCCCAGGGTTGCTTACTGTCAGGTTTCGTGGCACACGCTGCATAATTCTTTTATTGTAGTGAATAAAACGTTTACATTATATTATTATTGACTTTTCTTGATTAGAAGCAAGTAATATGCACGTTAACTAATTTAAAAGCGTTAGTTAAGATTTGTCTTGGAGTGCGCAATGGCGGATTCTGAAGTTCAGTGCGACATGGCGCACGTAAACAGCTGTTCGCAAGTGGTTCAGCGCTGTGTGTTGTCTCATCTGCCTTCTATGGCCGTTTCGTTGTGCCTGCGCTACAACAATCTACAAGATGACCTATCGACAAGTTCATATAGCTACCCTCACCGTATACGCAGTATTTGGAATTCGGCTGTAACTAAGTCGTCGTGTCAGCCCAACAAGATCCTCATGCTACCCGTGCTTGGCGTCAGCTTCTGGAGGAATGATGCGTGCATATTGCCAGTGATTGCGCATATGTGGTGCCTGCTCCCAGCCATATTCTTGCGCCAAACGCAACAAGAAGCACCAACCCGAAAGCCCGCGTGTGCCCCTGAACGAAGCCTCAAATGATCCGTGTGATTACTGGACGTGGAATGAAAATTGAGCTGTGAAATTCAACTTTAGCGCTAGCCTGGTTCGTCCATTGCCGTGCTTGCGCTGCGAACATATATATGGGAGCCCTCTCTAAATATTTCTAAAGGCGCAAAAGCCTACGCATCAGATGTTTCGAGCAGTTACCGTCACTTTTGAAGAAACCTGTACGTTGTAGCATAGGATTCTAAAAGACACGCTTCTCGTCCACTTTGTTGTCCTGTGTTTCGCGCTGGTAGTGTACTCGGAACTTCTAACAAGAAGGCCATATCAATACGCGCTATTCATAATGCAGGATCGTAGGCGCACAGCAGGCGCAGTTGCCGTAGAATTTTTCAGCTTTCGGCTCCGTCGCGCACGCCGCTCATGGTTAGCCTGTTTTGTGGAAATAAATATTATTATTATATTATTAATGTTATTAAATATTAGAGTTTCTTCACTGTAATTTATAGCAATCCAAGTTTCTTAAGCTAGTCATGCATTTAACCTGTATTAGATCAACATTTTTACGACATGCTTATCGGAGTCATTTCAATATAGATTGCTCCGCCAGAGAAAGTACAAATGTAAGTCTCAATGTTCATTCCACTTTGGTATTCCTAAACAAATTATATTGGCAGAATTTTATGCATGCTTGCATTATCTGCAATTCAATGTTAAGAGCTGGAAAAACTGATTCCTTTTCTTGTTGTCAAAAGGCTGCTTCAATGTCGATGGCAAGGTATAATTATTCATTATGCAAAAAAGAGGTGAGGCATGCAGACAGGACACAAGAGAGAGAAGTGGACAATACGAACGCCGACTATCAACTGAAGGGAGCACTGAGGCGAAAAAAGAAAGAAGACACAAAACTCGTCTGTGCAAGCTCAGGAATGGTATCGCCACATGTCAGTCGCGTACAAGTGCCGGACTACGTGAGAGATAACTGTTAAGGCACTTAATCTCTTACTTATGTAAAGTAATCGAAGGCTGACTCACGCATGCACTTCCACCATTATAGATATGCCATGTCTCTACCACAAGACGCGTATCTTCATTCTTATGCCTGTACAATATCGCGCATTCATCTAACTCTAGCGTGCAGTTACAATCTTGGCCATGCAAGGAAAGATTAGAAGGCGATCCACTGGTTAACAACCTTTTATGTTCTACGTAGGGCAAACAGCGTCCCGTATGGCCTACATAGAACTGGCCACAGCTAAGGGGAATTTTATAAACCACGTCCATACGGCAGTCAGTAAAACTGTTGCTCTTATTGTGCTTAAGTGGATAAATATCTGTTTTTTCCCTTTTACCTGCTCCTTTTTCCTCTGTATGGCAGCGCATATCTTACCTAGATTATTGGGAGCAGTGAAAGCAACATTAACATCATATCTACTTTCAACTTTTTTAAGCCTGTGCGACACTGAATGAATGTACGGAATAGCCACTACTCTTTTTTTTTGCTATTACTGCTTACTGTAATCACATCCGTCCCCCTCGAAACCGACTTCTTAAGGCGCTCAGCCACAGTGGCCACTGCTATACTGGGATAACCTGCTTCTAATAGACGCCGGACCTGCGCATTAAAACTGGTGCTCATTTTGTGCATGCAGGATCTGCATGCACAGGATCTGCAACGACCACATTAATAAGCAAAAAAAAAAAGACTACAGATTCAGAGCACGTGTTGGAATCTATGCGAAGTGAAGTTTTTGTCAAGTCGCCAATTGAATGTTGTTAAAGTAACTGCGATATATACAATTTGTCTTAAATTCAACAATCCAATAGGTCATCTTTTGCAAGGTTTGCTTATGCACCGCATAGGTCACAACTTTAATGTCATGTAATCTTTATGCATTAAACTGTTCACAAACTATACCGAAATGTAAACGGCAGTTGATGTAGATGCACGCTGCGAGACATCAACACAGTGACATTTGTTGAGCATGGAATGGTGCAAGGTGTATGGAGGTGAATGAATGACATGCGCTTATGTACTTATTTATTTATATACCTCGCAGGCTGCAAAGTTGGTGTATTATGCGAGGGGGAATAAAAAAGTTGTTACAAAAGGAAGAAGGGCGCAACATTAAGAAAAAAACTAGGAAAGAAAGCAGTACAAATACAATGCACCAACTAGCGCAACGTGTTTTACTGGCACAGCATTATACGACACTTAACAAACACTAACAGAAAAAATTACTGCCCATGCAGCCTGTACAGATGGCAAACCAGCGAAACTGAAATGTGCGGCCCCGGTGTTTACCACTGGGTCATTGTTTCTTAATGAGGTTATGCACACGTTTGGCTTGGGTTTATCACAGTGTTTATTTCGAATGCCACACATCGCACTTTGCAAGATCACCATCATGGAAAGTGCAATGAGTGGTTCATTGTGTTAATCCAGCGGGTCCATCAAAGTCTTTCTGAATTATGTTACGCATTTGTGTTTTGTAATGTGGTAGTCATAATATTTATGACTCGGTTATGCACTGTAGTTACCAAGTGACACACCGGGGCTGCACATTTCATTTTTTTAAATACAGAGACACATTTTTGAACCTCTTGGGAAGTCGGAGAGAGGCTGCTGCACGCGCGCTCTGCTGCTAGAGAGAAACTACGCCACTATCGGTTAGCCAATGGCCCACCACACCTTTGCTGCGAGATAATTGTGACATCATGATCTTGTCTTAACCCCGTCCCCCTCTGTGTCCCTTCCCTACAATAATACGTTGATAAATGTATGTTTGAAATGCGTAAGCATTTCTGTCTACCCAACAAGAAATTTCTCCGTCCATCATGCAAGACGAATGCAATGGCTCACACCCGCCTCAACAATGGCTCATACCCCAACACTAGGGTTTTTGGGATTGGACCATGAGTGTTCTGCCTAGGCATATACAGCTTCACTGTAAAAAGAATGAACGCCTTTCTGCTAGACACCAAGACGATCATGAAGTGTATTAACAAACGAAAGTTTATTGAACATGCCGAGTAAATGCTGGTCGACAAGCGATAAATCGAATTTACACAAAAAGCAGAAGCAAAATCTGATGTGTGTCCATACATATTCCAACAGGAAACGCATCCATCTCTGAATGTGTACCAGAGGCCATGCAAACACAAGATTCTCCCAATCTCTTTGCATCTACAGCTTCCATAATTTCTCTAGGCATCCGATCTCCACAGAATGCTAGCTTCTTCCTCTACAAAGCACTCTCGACATTTGAGCGTGCATTGGAGAGGAAGAAGCTAGCATTCTGTGCAGATCGGCTGCCTAGAGAGATTAGGGAAGCTGTAGATCTAAAAATGCTGGGAGAATCTTGTCAGCACGGCCTCTGTTAAAAATGGATGCATTTCCTGTCAGGAAACACACATGAATCTTTGCTTCTCCTTTTTGTGTATGTTCGGTATATTGCTTGTCAGCGAGCATTTACTCGGTGTATACATAAACTTTTGGTAGTTAGATCCTCTCGGTTTTCTTGTTCGTCCTATGTGTTCTCTGGTGCCATTTGCAGCCAGGCTATTCATTTTTTAGACGGCAACAAGTGACTTTAATGGCCCTTACGATGCTTCTGTGTACCTTATAAAATCTTTTATTTGGCCAATGTAGCAAGAATGTGTTGTGTGAAGCAGTAAGAACAGGGTACGCTAACTTCTCATTAAAAGGTTTATTGTGAAAATGCAGTGATCTATAAAGGTTACCAGAAAGTAGTACAGCAATAAAACCTGATAAAGACTAGTGTTTGATGAAACCAAACATAAAGGTGGGAAAGGGAGAAAATACATATAGATATACAAGTCCAGTGAAAAAAGAACATTATGATCACCTAGGGTGCATGTGGCTACCTTCGAAGAAGCTCATTTTTTTCCAATGGCATGGAACTGGAAGAATGCGCTTGCATAAGCAAGCTGTCAGTCTGTCTATTGGAATAACAGTGTTTCTTGAAAGGTGCTGGCATGCAGGATTGGCAATTGTAATGATTTTTTTCCTGCACTTGGACTTTTTCGGTATTATTTTTCTGTAGCATTTTTGTTTATGTTAGGCTGCATCAAGCACCAATTTTTATCTAGCCTTCAAAGATGTCTTTCTTTTTCTGGGGAAAACGCGGGCAAGGCGGGAGATGGAAATTCAAGGTGATGAGCAACACGAGAACAAGGTGAAAGTACGAGCCAACGTTTCCACAAGTGGACCTTGAAGAAGACAAATCCACTTGTCGAAACGTTGGCTCCTGCTTTCACCTTGTTCTCGTTTTGCTCATCATCTTTTTTTCTCGTAATTTGTATAACTCACCACATTTTGACAAATGAACCTCAGTTGAAAGTTAGTCATCATCCATCTCTAGTGTCATCCTGTTGATACGGCTTCATGCTATGCACTCTTGCAACATTTGCGCGCGCGCGCGCGCGCGCGTGTGTGTGTGTGTGCGTGTGTGTGTGTGTGTGCGTGTGCGTGTGCGTGTGCGTGTGCGTGTGTGTGTGTGTGTGTGTGTGTGTGTGTGTGTGTGTGTGTGTGTGTGTGTGTGTGTGTGTGTGTGTGGATTTGGATTTGGATGTGTGGATTTGGATGTGAAATCGGGTCCTTGGGCAGGGGTATCATTCTTACCCTGTGCAGCCTTATGAATTCATTAACCATAGTGCAACAGAAATACGATGGACGTGTCAATACGTGTCAATCTCCTGATTTTCCTGTCAATCTCGTGTGATGTGCAGGCCCAGACAGCTTTTGGTGAATTCATGGAGGGTGTAATTCACACTACAAGTGCTGCTTTGATTGCTTTCGGTTCAGCTTTTCTAGGTGTAGGATGACTTGAAATGGTACTCACTTATATGGGGTTTAGTTTTATGTAGGGTCATACTACTGTTACACTGCTATTGCCCACATCAGTGTACTATGTGTGCCTGATGTTTGCTTGCATATTCATGATTAGCAACCTCCTCTGTGTGTTTGGCAGTAACATATAGTTTCCTGGCCTAATTGTTTGTCCCCATTTTGCACGGTATGGGCCTGTTGTGTTTCAAGTTCAGGTGCTCCCGAGGTTGTTTCTGAAGGGAGGGGTAGTCGTCCTTGCATCTCATATGCTAGCTGGGATAGTATATTGGGACCAGGTTCTGAGCTCTTGAGACAAAGAATTTGTGCTGCAGGCTGCAACTCTACGCTGTCTAAGTGCTTGTTCGTTTGCTCTTTCTCATAGAGGTCTTCAAGCATGGTAAAGTCGGAAATACCTGTTGTTACCCGATGCCTGTATTCGATGAGTCGTCTTTTTTGTGTGCTGCTGGTAATTCACACCGTACCATACCTTGGACACAAGCACAGCATCTGCGATTTTTCATAGTATCCATTCGTCCACCCCCAAGATTTCAAGACTATTCTTTTCATCAGGTGTAGAATTTGCGTCCAGGCGTGGCATAATTGTTTCACCCTCATGCTGGCTCTGCCGTCATGGTGTTACACTAGCTGAGGATTTGTGGATCTTGACTTGCGGGTATGTTTCTCCAGCTCTTGGGAGCACAATGTGCAATGTGGAGTAGTTCTTGATTCTAGTCTTTTTTCCGACGTCGATGTAAGCCGACTTATCAGAAACCGAGAAGCCAGACTGGCCAATAAAGTCTGCAATGTTGTCGAGGGCTTGTTGCATCATTCCTGATTTCTGTATAAAATAGCTTTCCATACACCATAGGCTGTAGTATTTCTTGTAGTATGCCTGTGTTGTTGTTATGGGTGGGCCAAATGTACCTCCAACTCTCACCTGGAATTTTCTGTCTTTCATAAAGTTACTATTTAACTTAAGTGCTCTACGAGAAATGTTTTTCCTCATCGTTCCTCTTACTAGAGTAGCATGCGGTACTGCTGTTAAAAGCCTCTTCACTCTCTTCATTCTTTCATAAGCGGTATTACACAACGCCCTGCAATAAAGTTTCTGCTGCTTATGGCCCACTCATATCTGCCAGAAGGGACAACTCTTTAAAAAGGTTTTCTTTGTGCTATGTGTGCGACGTAGTATGAGCATTCATGTCTTGACATTTATGCATCTGTAGAACCAGCTTCCTGACAGAGTACTTGCTATACCGGATTATGCTTATTTGTGCAGTGCTGTTGAACAATACATATTGATGCAATGAATATTTACGCACTCGAATTATCACGAAACATGGTTGCTTTACAATTCTACCCTTTGCTTTCTATTGGTGTTAGATTTTGCATAAGCATGGCCCCCTATACGATAGTATTTTGAAGTTTAAGGGTTCAATAAAAGGTCATGAACTAAATCTAAGTGCAAGAGTTTTTTTTTCACCTATGACTCCCATAGAAATGCGACTTCCATGGCTGGTAAATCAACACCTCGCCTTGTGTTAGCAGCAGAATGCTATAGCCACAGTGGCAGGTGAATAAATTGAAGAACAATATTTTTGTCTATCGATTTTTTTCTTGCCTGTATGTAAGTAAAATTTGGAATAAGTTTGTCATTGCAAAAAGCCCAGTTTGTGGCCCTTTATTGAATAAACCACATATTGTGTATAGTTGAAAAGCAGAAATTTGTTGTAAGATCCTCGGGTGATATGTTCTTGCAAGTAGCATGGTATTTCATTACTTATGAAGAGTAATCACAGCAGATATCGTTATATGGGTTTACACACAATTATATATGTGATCACGAACTTATTAGAAACATGTAAGGCATGAATGTTTCTGCACACTTGATCAGCTGTGAACGTGCAAGAACTGCTTGTACTGGCTAAACTGGCTGACTTCACTGCACAGTTTTGATTCTCTTCTTCAGCGTGTCGTTTTATACTGTTTTACCCCCACAAGAACAGGCCGTTTGCCTGCTTTTTGCATTGTTGCACGAGTTTTACATTACGGTGCAGGAGGGTGCATTGTCACTGTGCCACTATAGCAAGCAAATAATTTACTTAATCTACTAGCCGTAGAGTTAACTGCCTTTCAAAGCAAGTGTTAATACGAATGCAGTAAGGATACAAAGTCCGCAACATAGTTAATGTTTATTGGTTTCTGTGCAAGAAAAAAAATTCTCCAGAGAAGAGGTGCAACTAACGTACATGTAGTATTCGAAAACAAATTAACGACGCTGTTTATCCAAGCCACGGATTTAATGCTATCGTAGCAAATTCATTACGATAGCCTACACTCTTGCTCTGTAAAATTGAATAAGTGAGGTAAAATAAGTTTTCAAGATGCATCGGGAAATTGACACTTGAAAACCGACGAGAAAATGCAACTGAACGGTACCGCGTCCAGCACAACGTTGAAACTTCGGGTACTTTGCTGTCTTGTCATGTGCCCTTACCGAGGTTGAAATGCTTCAAGCTGCTCCGGAAGCGCGATTTTTGCATGCTACTGAACAAAAGAAAATTGTGATGGCCTCGTCGTCTGGTGGGGAACGAGCACCTCCTAGTACTAACAACTAGCAAAGGCGTACGAAGCAAACGTGAAAATGCACTTCATTTGCTGCGTAGCGTGTCAACAAACGCATAGAAACGGGAGAATGGAATCTGCAGTTCAAGTTTTTTATTCTCCCTTCCCGTACGTACCGATTTCGGCAATCCACGTCTCCGCGCATTGCACTTGTTGTGCGAAACACCATATTCCAAAACAAACCGGCGAAATAGCTCTGTGATTGCTCTCCGCGCAATTTCGACGGAAAATCGCAGCGATCGCTGCGATGGTGCGACTGTGCGACCAACCGGTTAGTCGCAGCCGAAAATTGGCGGGTCGGCACTGCTACTGCGATTTTCATCGCAAACGACATAAATCGCACTTCCGGTGCGACGAAAATCGCATCATGTGAAGCAGGCTTTACTCGAGAATCTCAAGGTAGCCTCGCAGCTACCTTGAATCGCTCCTAGAGTGAAGTTAGTGGGTAAACATGGCAGCCTTGCGATTTGTCGCTCGCCTCGTTAGCTTTTTCCAATGGACGCCAGCTGCCTCCGCAGTTTTTCTTAGGTTAACCCTGCTGCGCATATTCAAGTGCTTCGTTTTAGGGACTGGTGCAGTCCTCTGGAGAGGCTTCGGCACCGGAATTATTCCACCGCGGCACCGAGACAGATCGGCCGTCCTGTAAAGAAGACTGCGAGCTAGGGCAGTGACTGTCACCTTACTCCGTGCATGAGCCAGTTGATGACCTGCATACGGGTATTCTTCGTGCCAGTGCTCCAAAACTTCTATCGGCGTCAGTGCATTTACGTGTTTCTCGCGGCTGATCGTACAAAGCCGGATCAGTGCCAGCACGGCGCGATACATAACTGCGGCGGACTTCGAACTTATAAAAAGAAAACAACTACGAAGATTCCTGTCATTAGTGCATGTGTTGCTTGCGCGGGCGCGGGCAGTCGCCCCGTCCGCGCTGTTTGTACTCGGGTAGATCGTCACTGCCTACGCTAATACAAGGACGGCGAAGCACACCGCAGCAAAGCGAGCATCTCTATAAACGAACAGGTGCGTTCACTTTAATTTTTATTCTTTAGTTTGATGCAGCTAGTTAAACTAAGGAAAATAATAAATGTACTTTATTTCGCGTGGGCCATGTGCAGTTGGTGCAATTGAAAGTCATAAGCAATAATTATGTAATCCTTGCTTCAAACCATTCAGTTTAATTAGCTTATCATCCCCATGAAGATCTAAACTCAGCGAGGAAGACACCAACCATAAAATAGCATTCAGAATTATACCTGAATGTATACACAGGTGAATGTAATGTTTTGTTTGAATAAAAGAGACAGAATAACAATACAACAGAGCAGAGTTTTTGTACATCTCATTATTTTTTATTCCTATAAAGAAAAGGTGTAGCTGTGTAGTGACAGCTCCCAATACAGACATTGCTAGCAAGTGGTAGCAGATATATCTCGCACATCTTTATTGCGAACATTCCAGCTCTCTAGAGGATTCATTGTAAAAGTGTTAGATCGCTGCATGTCGATCTTGCTGTGCAAGCGGCAGACCAGCTGAAGAATGTTTCTTAGCAAATAAACATAAATAAAAACAGTATGAGCTCATTAATACAAAAACATTCGGGCTCTAGAACACAAAAGTCTTAAACGAATCTATTAGTACGAAATGTAAAGTAAAGAAAAGGAATACAGTTCCTAAGCTAGTTTTCATGGATCTTTTTTA
This sequence comes from Dermacentor variabilis, assembly GCF_050947875.1. Taxonomy (NCBI): domain Eukaryota; kingdom Metazoa; phylum Arthropoda; class Arachnida; order Ixodida; family Ixodidae; genus Dermacentor; species Dermacentor variabilis. The sequence goes on along the minus strand of NW_027460291.1, from coordinate 23,141,230 downwards.
ACATTATTTTATGTTTATTACGAACCCCTTCTCTTATGCAGGAACCAGGTTGCCAACATATGCACGAAGAGCAACTACCTTCCAAGTATGCTGTGTAACTGGAGGAAAGCTCCAGTTACTGTCCTGCTGCACTATAATAACCGTCGAAATATTCTGCTTAAGACATCTATCACCTTTCTGACATCCTACCAGCTCAAACATCACCATTAAAAGCAATTTGACTGCATGGATTTGCCTTCATAGACAAGTTGTAGCTGAAGTCACTGTATTTTTCATCCAGATGTCTTTCTTTCAGTCATATTTATTAAGAAAGTATGTACGCCTTAGTAACGTCTGGTCAATCCAAGTGCCAATGTTTTCTAAAACAATAAATTAACATTATTCTCGCCTTTTTGTACTTTGGTAGTATGCAAATACAGCGTGAACTCTTATCCTACAAACAGAAGAAGTGATGAAGGAGAAGAAAGGGGGTTAACCGAGGGGCGCGATTTTCAATAATCATATCATGAGAAGCCAACAGGCAAAGTCACCAAAGACAACATAGGGGAAATTACTTGTACTTGCTAATAGAATTAAAGAAATGATAAATTAATGGCAATGAAAGTGGATGAAAAAGCAACTTGCCGCAGGTGGGGAACGATCTAGTCCTGGTAGTAGTAGTAGTTAGTTCTAGTAGTAAAATATAAATACACAGAAACGTGGATGGGAAAACGGCGCCGCGGAAGCTCAATTGCTTATAGCATCGCGCGCGTAATGTGCAGACGTGGCATCGTTCCCCACCTATGGCAAGTTGTCTTTTCATCCACTTTCATTGCCATTAATTTGTCATTTATTTAATTTAATTAGTAAGTACAAGTAATTTCTTTTATGTTATCTATGGTGTCCTTGCTTGTTTGCTTCTCAGGATATAAACAGAAGCAGTAGTACTGCTCACAAATATATTCTAGAATAAAACACCATCTCTGTTCAAGACAGTAGCCTGTCGGGTACAGCCACCCGACGGCGTGCAAGTAAATCCTTGTAGAATATATGCTCTTTCTACCCTGCTTCTAGCTTCAGCTTAATATGAATTTTGAGGACCGGAACAATGAGTTTCTTCCTTTGAATTCGGATGACATTTGGCTTCCATGGGGCTTGCAGAACTTCAGCAATTCACCGAGGTACAAAACCCAGGGTAGCAGCGTGTCTTGTGGGATACCAAAACAGGCCCGACGGTGATGCAGACAGTCACAATGACAATGCTGAAAAATACAGTATAGAGCGCATTACTACCATCATTTAAGAAAAGCTGAGATCCACCAACAAAATTATGGCATATTTCTTAATCTAGACTTCCTCATGCTAAAGTAGCTTCTGCATGCCACTAAATACTGAAGTGCTGGCTACAACGGCTGCGAAAGTGTTGAATCACATATTGCGGGCTGCAAAAAGCTCCCGTCGCAACTGCAACGCACCATGGGTAACTGACGACTTCGCCCATCATAGTCATGCTATTTAAAACAAAAATTATATGACAGCTGAAGAGGAATAAAATATTAATTTGATTTCATTATGGCATGGCCGTTTCACGTTTGTGATTCGAAATAACACGGTGTCCATTTCACCATTTTGTGAATGTGGGGACACGTAACATGAATATTTTTGCAAAGTTTATGAAAATAAGGACAGACTAATTACCGTGTAGGTTAGTCAAGTACTTCTTCAGCACCTAGGTGCTTTCAGGGAAGCGAGCTAGGGCAATTCCAACAGGCAGGCATCATATCAAGCAATGCTTTCAGGTCTGCCAGAAGCCTCACTGTGCAGCACAGACGTTCATTTTCTCATCAGCTGGTCCTCCCAAGGCCCACATCCTGCACCAGAATGTCAAAAAATTTATGTAGACTGGGCGTTCGCGCGCTAAGTAAGTTCAGTGTACCTAAGCAACGGAAATGAAAAGACGTAGCACAACTAAAAAAATGTGGCCATTGCGTGAACTTGAAAGCAGAGATTATGGAACGTGCATCAGTTGCTACCACATAGCACTGAAAACGCTAAGACGAAAAAACAAATGCCCGGCGTTGAACTATTGAAAAATAAATTTTCGGAAGATTAAAACATTGCCTAGCGTATATGTGATGTGAGAAAGCACTGGAAATGCCGGCACCAGTGCTGGTTCGTTGACCATATGTGCTACAATTTGAGCACACCGACTGACCATCACGGCTTTTAAACAAAGTACAGAGGCCGTACAACGTAAAACTATTCCAATATGTTTCTATTGCAATCTCCTGACGTCAAATTTGCGTAACCGCCGACGCAAGCATCGGGCGGTCACTCGGAGGGTTGTCTGAACAAACCAATCAAATGCGCCCCTCGTTCATAGGAGGTCACTTTTGTTTGCTTGAAAAACGAATAACGTTGCCTGCTCTGAGCGGCTTGTCTTATCTAATTGGCTCACAAGAAGCGAGTATCATGCTCAAGTGGAGAGGGATTTGATGTGGCCGAGATACTGCACTGAATATCGATAACTGGATGAAGAGAGTGGTGCCGGCGTCTGCAATTGGTCCGCTTTCTCTTGCTTTGCTTGCGGTCGCTCATCGACAATCGCGGCGGCATGCAACGGAAGCTGAAGAATTACGATAAAACGGATCGTCAGCAAACAAGAATTGCTAGAACGAGGTCGTAAACGTGCCGAAAGTTCTCGAAAACCTTACACGGCGAAGCAAAATGTTTTATTACACGCAAATAAACCCATGCTCTCCGGCAGGGGCGAGTAGCTAGTGCCGGAGCGATCGGCGGCAGCCATCTTTTATTCCTTTCGGAACGGGGCAGCTTGCGGCTATTCAGAAGGAAATTCAGTTTTGTTCGGCATATTAACGCATATTTAACGCGTACGCGTCACATTAACGCGGTAAGTTTCTGCGGTTCTGTGACGTCGCGTGAGAGGCAGGTGAAGTGGGTGCAGCTCGAAAACTTTTGACCAATAGCCAAGGGCTAATCCCAAAAAGGCGTCGAATCAGAAATAACTATTTTGGTTTTGTTCAGTCAAATTATGCATAATCAGTGTGTACACGTCATATCAGATGGGGAGCTATCGCGGTTTTCGTTACGTCGGGTGACAGACAGGTGAAGTGGGGGTGGCCCAAGAATGTTTTTGACCAATCGCGGTGGGCTGATTGCAGAATTGGAATAGAAAAGTTTGGAATAGCTTTACGTTATAGCACCCCAGGACTAAAAACACATCTTTTTTTCAACCTGCCGGAGCTACGCACTCTACCATATATGCATTCTGCCAAATGTATAGTGTAACTGCTTCTCCTCTACTGAAATATTTCATACGCGATACTGGAATGATCGTTGGATGCAGGCGCCGATCTGTACCTTCTACATTTTTCTTCAAGAAAGCGAAGCAAACCACAGATTGTCATGCCGAATCTGTCACAAGTTCCCATTAGCAAAAAAAAATTTTTCGCACAAGCTTATGCTGCATCGAATATGTTTCAGGTGCTAATGCCCGCAGCATGAGCAACTGGAGTCAATCATGCTTGGGCATATCGCAAACAGCTTATCGACAGAGCCGCGGCAACCTCATGAAAACCACATTAACATACTGTGCTTCTATAAGAAAATGGCTCACTCACCCATATTTTCTGTCCTGCTGTTGCTTTCAGCAACCTCTCAGCACCACTCTGTCTTGAAGGTAAACAAAGCGGTCCATCGGCCGCTACATCTGTGGCCTTAGAAATCAATCAGGTTTGGTCACCATAGGCACAAAGACAAAATCCCCCATCATAACCGCTATTAACAACCACAACGTCTGTCACCAATGAAACACTAGGAAACAAAGAGCAGCGGACAAATTCCGGCGCAATTTATTTTGTTTCTAATAATAATAATAATAATAATAATAATAATAATAATAATAATAATAATAATAATAATAATAGTAATAATGCACAACGAAAGTCCTTGGACATACGTCTCTTTTTTTTTTCATTTTCGAGCATGTGCGCGGCGGTATCACCACAACTTGTGAACTACTAGCATTCAGCGCGTGTCGTGATCGGACACCCTCTTTCGCTTAAAGCCTTAACCTATGTCGGTTGTTTCTCGGTGCGCCCACTAGGTAGCGAGCATTTAATTGGACTCGCCAATAGCACGTCAACTCTAAGCAGTGCTCGCCCTAGGCGTGTTTTCACATGATCAAAATTTGTACGCCGTAAAGAACTGCCAACTCACACAATTTCTGGAGCGTTGACAACAGTTGTTCGAAGGGCCCTTCCTTCACTTCGTTCAAGCGATATGCAAAGGTGCCCCCCCTCCCCCTGTTTCAGAAGCCACTTTCATCATTTTCTCTCTATTTGACAAAATCCTTTCTATGAACCACAGTAATCAGTATGGCTCTCGCTCGCACCGCACCGTTTATGCGCGCTTATGAATGTGAGACTAGAGTCCCACCGATCCTACCGCGTTGAAATAGGGAACGGTTCCGTAAAACATCATTGCGCGCTTTTACTCTTTACAAACACAGGGATATAAATCTCCGATGGGTCTGTCCGAGGTACGAATGCGCACAGACCGACAAGGAACAGGAGCCTTAAATGAAGCGCACGTAGATTTATTGGCACGATACAAGCGTGATTCCTATTGGTATGTGCAGAGATTGCTCTATCATCATCATCATCATCATCCTCACGAACACAGCTGCAAGGTAGCAGATGCCGCCGTCTGTGTTCTGTATAAGTTCTGCTCCACAGTAAAGGGCAAACTTAGAGGCTAACAGAGAAACTCGAGAAGAAGTTAAAGACTGCGCAAAGAGTGATGGAACGAAAATGTTTGGCGTAATGTTAATAGCCAAAAATTAAATTCTGGGGTTTCACGTGCCAAAATCACCACTTGATAATTAGGCATGCCGTAGTGGGGGACTCCTGAAATATGGACCACTTTGGAGTCAATTAACGTGCACCTAAATCTAAGTACACGGGTGTTCTCGCTATTAACCCTCGAAATGCGGCCGCCGTGGCCGGGATTCGATCCCGCCACCTCGTGCTTAACAGCCCAACACTATAGCCACTAAAACCTTAAGAGACAGAAAGGAAGTGGTGTGGATCAGAGAGGAAACGGGTATATCTAATAATGTAGTTTACATTAGGAGAAAGAACTGGACCTGGGCGGCCTATGTACTGCATAGGGGAGATACCCGGTGCACCATTTGAGTCATAGAATGGGTGCCAAGTGCAGGGGAGCCTAGTCGAGGACTAGAAAATTAGTTGGGGTGATGAAATCAGGAAATTTGCACGGAAAAGTTGGAATCAGCTAACCGAAGACAGGGGTAATTGCAGATCTCAACAAACCAGTGTGCGAAAAAGACGACTGGTAAGATGGACCCACACCAACTCGCCCTGCCCTGCTTTTTGATCAGTAATTAGAGATCACTGGGAGAGGCCTTCGCCCTGCATTGGACATAAAAGTATGATGATGATGATGATGATGATGATGATGATAAAAGGACAGAGTCTGTTCTCCACCGTGACGCGTTTAAGTTGTCTTCGTTGCCTCATGGTGCTAGAGCACGCCCCGGGCCAGCTCACTGCTGACCCTGCCCCTTTACCATGGTCTCAGAAATGGGATACCGATTTCTAGCAACCGGACACTGAACAGTACCTCGATAAGAGCCGAGCGAAAGTTGTGACAAACTCGGCGCGAATGGGAGTGGCGCAAGAGCCTAAAGAAGCACCGTCCTGTAAAGGCTGGGCGCTTCGTCAGCCCGAAAACGTCTTCTGTGCGGTATGGCACCGGAGTGCATCGCCTGCTAGGCTCGTTTTCACTGACCACCATATCTGCCGTACACAGACGTTCTGCAATGCTTCCTAAAGCATTCATGATCCCATGAATTAGGTATACGAGTAAGGGAAGTTTCATCAACTAGTTCAACAGCAGGACGAGATTGTGGACGCCTTCTGCACAGAGTACGCCCAGTTGCACATAATTCTTAAGTGGATTGGGGCTTAAGTGGATACAGCGTCAGGCTCGTGCAGAGAGCCATCCAACTCTGGCTAAGCATGTATCGTCGCAACAACATTCCGTTCCAAGATGTGGAATAAAATAAATTTACAAGCCGGAGGAGCAGGGCGTCATTCACCGTGTAGAAAAAACAACACCATGATGTGCTGTCATTGTCGCCATCCTAAACGTTTCAGCGAGTTGACGCATCTGTGTTGACTTTAGAAACTTTACGAACTCGTACTTCCGACCATTGGCACTGTGGAACGTGCTCCCAGTGGTTGGCCAACTGTTGGGGCACCTAAGTGAAGCCAAGAATTTTTCCAAGTTGGATGCCGCACTAGGGTTTCACTAAGTGCAACTGTCAGAGGAATGCCAAAATTATACTACCTTGCTAACACGTTTTGGAAACTAATGATTATGCCGTTTCCCTTTTGGCCTCACATCAGCTCCGGAGTACTTCTGGAGGCAGACGGCTCGCATACTCGAACGGCACGATGGTTGTGTCAACATGAGTGGGTGGACTAGCGGTCAACACGACGCACAACTCAAACATCAGCCTGCCGGACTTTCAAAGGGTGAAATCGCTCGTTAAAAAGTGAATGTTCGGCGTGACAGAAGTATCTTGATGATTGTATTGCGCTTAGCGTGACGCTGTCGATTTAAGTGAAGTACTGGACGTGGACGTACATAGCGCAAACTACCATTTGTTTAATACTGTTACAGAACGCGCTTATATACGAGGAGATATGGCGCGGGGGGGGGGGGGAGATACAAAAAGATATGACAAGGTGACGACATGTGATCCTACTTTAGGCCAGGCATACATCGTTCACTTGCACCCGTTCGCCCTGGCAAACTCGACCTCAGCTTCGATAAGCGCGATGGACGGAGTGCTTACGCACATCTGTTTTTCCTTAGCTATCGCAAGCGCCTCCAATATTTCTCGCTTTGTTTTGTTGTGGATGTGCAAATGACTGTACTGCTTTCGAGTAGTGGAGAGCATTCGCATTGTTTGCAGTGTGCAGCCAAGCTGCTAGGTGCTGTCAGAAGCTCGGACGTGTATATAATGTGCTCCCGCAACCTATCATTTAGACATGGTCCAGTTTGCCCAATGTACGCTTTCCCGCAATCTAGTGGGATTTCGTAAACCACTGAAGTAGCACATTCCACCTACTTTTTCACCAGCTGAGTCTGACACACCGTAGCACTTGGATTGCCCACTGTGGATCCTGCGTTCACCCTCTTGCGCATGCCTTTTAGTTTTTGCGGAGCGAACAGTGCTTGAACATCATGGCGTTGGGCTGTCTTTTTTATTCTATGTGACAAAGCATGGATGTAAGACAACACCACGTGTTTTTTCAATTTTTCTTCTTGCTGTGTTTTTTGCCTTTTCCTGTTGGCTCTGATTTTGGGCGACGTGTGTTCACAGATTTGCACCTCCGTACTCTTCGGGTACCCACTGTTTGTTAAGCGGCTTGCTTGCAAATCGATGCTCTCCTCCACAGCATGGCGGCATGATTTTTCAACTGCTTGATTGATCCAAGCCTTGGCGATGCCTCTTTTTATGATTTTAGAATGACAAGAGTTATGCTTCAGGATTTCTTTTTCTCGTATGAGATTCGTATGATATTCTCGTATGAGATTTCTCGTATGACATTCGTACAATCTGTCCGAGGCTTGTAAATCAACATAGAAACTGACCATCTGCCACTGGTATCCATCTTTGGAAATGTGGATGTGCTCATCCTACCGAATCGCATCTAGCGTATTCGCTTGAAATTGATGAAGTGCCACTTTTACAGGCGCCGTGTTCCAGGGAAGTTTTTGACCACTGCAGACACCTTCTCTAGACTTCCAGCGATATAAGTTTCTAACAGCACCCACATTGATGAGTTGGGGTCCTTTACAGTTGCACCAATGTAAGCTACCTCAGCCAGTCCTCCAGTGAAAGCCGCAGTGGTTCGATCCACTTGATGGAGGATGTTACTGTGTTGGAAGTGAAGAGAGTGTAGCATCCTCAAGCAGTACTTTGAAAAGGGCTGGCCATCCAAGGATTAGCTGCCTACAGATATTGAAGTATTGGCAATTGCAGATGCGCATAGAGAGAATTCTTAAAGATTCCAGGTTCTTAATCACTGCAGCGTTACGTCCAAACATATTACGCCTCATGCGTTATGGGCACCAATGGCTCATCAAGTGCAACGCTTGTGCTCGTGACTCAGTGTGGTGGCCAGGCATAAATGCATGTATTGTGCCAGATGTGTGAATAACTAGGCAGTGTGATAAGATTCGTGTTCAGCCTTCAGAACCTCTCGTGGCTTCCGGCTTACCGATATACTTACCGGAAGTTTTTGGTGCAGACTTGTGTCTCCATAAGAAGCTGGATTTCATACTCACAATCGATTGCTACTCAAGGGATTCGGAGATCTTGGCAATCAAGAACACGTCAAGCAAGACCACAATTGAACCAATAAACTATGTCTATGCTCGACATGAGATTACAGCCACTGTAAGACAGGCAACGGCCCTCAGTTCTCGTCTACTGAATTAGTCAAGATTTATAATGACAACAGATCAAAACACCAGACAACTTGCGTCCAGTTCCCACAGTCAAATACAAAATGGAGAGAGTCGTTCGCACCATCAAAATTCTGCTGCTACCGGTATAGGATCTGCGTGTGTGGTGAAAACGGAGATCAAGTCTTATTCGAATAAAACTGAAGGACTTGCTGGCCCAGGTACCAGAAGGGTGTATGCTCACGGTCACGCTCGCCAGATCGTGTTACTAAAAAAACCAAACAGTGGAAAAAGAGGCAAGTGCTTGATGCGACCCAAGACACTCGACTCGTGATTTACCTCATCTGCAGCTAGGCCACCATGTGGTGGCTCAGTCTAAAGAGTACAGCCACAGTACTCAGTCCTTGCCAATGTCCTTCCTGCTACGTCGTTCAAGCACAAGGTGGAGCAATATTGCAGAGAATTGGTGCCTTTTTCTTCAACAGGAGAACAGCGAAGAGATGAGGAGGCTCCGTCCTCATCTTCTACACAACCTCCATAGCTTTGCGTCAAGTCGCAGAGCGGCTACCGTACCCGCTTCGGACGTTTAGTGGTTTCTTCAAAGCGGTTGGACTGTTGAACGTAAAGGGAGGGGATGTAGATGTTATTACATCATCATCAGTTCCGCAAAGTAGCAGGTGGCGCCCTCATCATCATCATCAGCAGCAGCAGCAGCAGCAGCAGCAGCCTGGTTACGCCCACTGCAGGGCAAAGGCCTCTCCCATACTTCTCCAACTATCCCGGTCATTTACTAATTGTGGCCATGTTGTCCCTGCAAACTTCCTAATCTCATCCGCCCACCTAACTTTCTGCCGCCCTCTGCTACGCTTCCCTTCCGTTGGAATCCATTCTGTAACTATTAATGACCAACGGTTATCTTCCCTCCTCATTACGTGTCCTGCCAATGCCCCCATTTCTTTTTCTTGATTTCAACTAAGATATCATTAACTCGCGTTTGTTCCCTCACCTAATCTGCTCTTTTCTTATCCCTCAATGTTACGCCTATAATTCTTCTTTCCATACCTCTTTCCGTCGTCCTCAATTTAAGTAGAACCCTTTTCGTAAGCCTCCAGGTTTCTACCCCGTACGGGAGTACTGGTAAGACACAGCTGTTGTAAACTTGATAATGGCAACCTGCTGTTCATAATCTGAGAATGCCCGCCAAAAGCACCCCAGCCCATTCTTATTCTTCTGTCCATTTCAGGCCAAATAAACTTGGAAGTGTTAAAATTTCTGAAATTCTCGCTACATTATGCGGTCTACTTTTAAAGTGGTCGTGCTGTGCCATGTAATTTGGCAAAACGATCACGTCTGCATGAAATGCCATGATATGCTGCTCTTCCACCGAAGCGCACCTGAAAATTTATAGCATCCATTGCAGTTGTCGCTACAATGCACCCCAGCCCATTCGCACCCCAGCCCATTCTTATTCTTCTGATTATTTCCGTCTCATCATCCGGATCCACAGTCACTACCTGTCCTAAGTAGATGTATTCCCTTACCACTTCCAGTGCCTCACTACCTATCGTAAACTGCTGTTCTCTTCCGAGACTGTTAAACATTAGTTTTCTGCAGAATAATTTTTAGACACATCCTTCTGTTTTGCCTCTCCAGGTGCGTGAGCATGCATTGCAGTTGGTCCCCTGAGTTACTAAGCAGGGCACTATCATCAGCGAATCGCAAGTTACTAAGGTATTCTCCATTAACTTTTATCCCCTATTCTCCCCAATCCAGGTCTCTGAAAACCTCCTGTAAACACGCTGTGAATAGCATAGGAGAAATCGTATCTCCGTGCCTGACGCCTTTCTTTATTGGGATTTTGTTGCTTTCTTTATGGAGGACTACGGTGGCTGTGGAGCTGCTATAGATATCTTTCAGTATTTTTACATACGGCTCGTCTACACCCTGATTCCGCAATGCCTCCATGACTGCTGAGGTTTCGACTGAATCAAACGCTTTCTCGTAATCAATGAAAGCTATATATAAAGATTGATTATATTCCGCAAATTTTTCTATCACCTGATTGATAGTGTGAATATGGTCTATTGTTGAGTGGCACCCTCATTGTTATGTAATGTGCAAGGTCCTCTGCATATGTTCTAAGTTTGTGCTTACATTTGAAAAGAGGAGAGCCAGGAATTAGCCTCGGAAAGCCAACGTCCTCCGTGTGCCTGATTCGAGTGGGTTGACCCATGGGAGCTTCTACCAAACTCCTTTGGCGCGTAAAGGGGCGGTTTGATGAAGGAAGAGGGGGCGCGCAAGTGAGAACGCGAAAAGAGGCACCAAGGGTGTTAGTTTGATAGTTCGGCTGAAAGGCAGCAGCAGACGTCAGCTGTTCTAGCAGCCCGTGGAACCAACCTGTGGCTATTTTCTGGTACTGCCGACAGGATTCGTTAGCCACCACGAGGGGCAGCATTGCATTGCTCTTGGCGCAACAATGACACGCAGCGAGCGAGCGCAATGAGGCGCACTCGAGCAGGACGGCGCCGATTTGACAGACTAGCAATTCAGCGCTTCCTCGCGAGTGACGAGGATCCCCGCAGAGAAGCGACAGCCGCGCAGTGGCACGGGTGGAAGTTCGAGTGACAAAAACTAATCATCGAAAACGGAGGAGAGTATCCACCGATCAGTAAAGTAGTCCACCACACGGCAAGCATAGAGGCAGGACAGCATCACCTCAAGGAGATCGTCGCCCAGCCTAAAATGACTATGTGTACGGACACCAACGGACGTTGGTGGATTAAGCGGAAGGACCACAGTGCTCTTTCAGGAAGGTGACATGGAGTGACAGGTGACGTGGAGCCACCCGTTCGGGCATATGGGCAGGTGTGTCACGACAACGATAGCAACTGACTATGACCAGCGACAACCACCGCTCCATCAGGAACGTGTACCAGAGCATCACTTGGTTGAGTTCTCGCATACTCACTTCTCCTCATCTGCGTGACAGTGGATAGGCGCAATGGGCGGTGACATGCGGCTGAGTGAAAAGTGCAGCTTGGAGGCGCCCGAACCGCCGTCGTCGAGGAGTGAGCGGCTCGAGGCCGAAGGAGGCGAGATTTTGCCGCCCGCTAGAGCTGGACATAGACAAAGTAAAGGCAAAATCAAAGATCGATTAGCTCGCCGAAGCAGGTGGTGCGAGGAGAAATCTGCAAAGCCCGAAACGACTAGCTCAGCCGTAGGAAGCCACCTCGATGGAAGTCCGAAATAGGCGTTGTCGTCCTGAAGGGCAGGTTGAGCGGCCGCGTTCAAAACCCGCACTCGGGGAGTAGACAGAGCGACCAACCCCGAGGCTAGAAAAGAGAACGATCGAGCCACAACGGGGACCCAGGGGTGAGCGGCTGAAAGCCGAGTTCAAGGTGGCGTCCTATCGTGGCAGCGAACTGAAGCGTAAGCTCGAAAGACCGCGAGCGGAATTCGCGCTTCCAAATCACAACGAAGTGGCGTTGTAAGGAGATAAAACGTAGAACGCGACATCGCCGAAATGCTGCGGCCAGAACCTGCACTCGCGGAGGAATCAACCCGGCACGTAGAACAAACTGCGGCTGAGCCCCAGGCATGATGAGGCCAACAGCTGGCAGCCGAGCCGAAAGAAGCATGTGAGCAGCGGTGTCGTCTTCAAGCGCAGCTTGCGAAGCTGTGGTAAAAACTCGCGCTCGTGGCGCAGTGATAGCAATAGCCTCGTGGGTGCAGCAGACAGCCGACGCGCTGGCAGTTTCTAGAAGCCAGCAGTTGACGGCTGAAGCCGCCTTTCTCACGGCGCGACGGCACATGCGCCCTGTCCTAGCGGATTAGTCGTGAAACGTTTTGGAAGGGACGCACGCGCGGCCGCGTGGCCAGATATAGAAACTAGCCCGGAAAGAAAAAGCGCACGGACGCTCACTGCAGAGAACACTTGTGCCGTGTAACGCGCTGAAACTCTACTGGTAGCTAGACGTCGGTGTCGTGCCGAAAACATGCCTAACACTGCAACTCCACTTTGAAAGAGAAAAGGGCCAGGGCTTCGTCCCGGCTACACCGTGAACCAGGTAGTTGCAGCCTTGCATTGGCGGCTATCAACTTTATTGATAAACCCCTGCGTTGCGTTACACTTGGGCGACACTTCAAAAACACGTTGCTGACACAGTCTTCTAGCAGCGTCGGCCCATTGTTGCTGGTGGTGGCAGCCCCGGGCCTGACTTCATGTACTCTTTTACGGCGTGGTAACACTGGGTTGATACGAGACCGACAAGATGCTGACGCCGACAATTGGCCTACTATTCAGCACTGTGTCACTGAGACCATTTGATCGTAATAGGCCGACAGCGAGGCAACCCACGTGTGCGAGTTTTCATATAACGCGACGGGTTTGCTTGTCGACGGCACCGACAAAATCAGCGTGCCCACCATGATAGCTTGATCGAATCCTACAGGATCAGCCGTCGAACCAACAACGCGATAGCTACAGGTCATTCACTTGTAAATATAATTATTCGCACTCAAAATGCATCGACATGCCTTCGAAGTTGAAATGCAGGAGCTTCAGTCCTCTCAAGCCGTGCACGTGAAGTTTGAGTCAATGTTGATCGTGTTTAGTGAAGGTTGGGTTAGGTGTGACCCAGTCGATTTCGTGAACCCGCTACAGATGGAGCTGGACTTTAAAAAATAAGCATTTAGGACGAAGAAAACAGCTCTTAAAGTTAAGTTGTGGCCATATAGCGATTTGATGACTACTCTTCACTTCGCATGGCACGTACACAATAAGCGGCAAGCGGTGACACAGCGCTGTATCAACATGTTGCGCTTTTGTGACCGTTCCCGAATGCTGCCGGCCGCGTTCCCGTAGATGGTGGGTCTGTACGTGTTGTTGACATATTTCTTCATTACAGAGAAGCACTGTTTACCTCTGCGTCAAACGGGAAAGAAGAGAGTGCATTCGGTACAGCAGCATAATCTCGCTCAGTTGCCAACGGTGTCAGTGAGTGGCCCCACGTTTTCGCGAGAGAACTACACGGCCTGCAAGTGGCGTATGGGTATGCCGAGCCCAGTTGCGTCTAGTAACACGTCAGAGCACGCGCAAACTGTAAGTGTGATGAAGTTAAACAAAAGCGGGAATCAGTAGTAACATCCCGCAATATATATGTGTCTGGATCACAGTTGCAGTTCTTTAGTGACTCGGCCGCTCATATTGACTCTTCTGCGTGCTTTGCTACGTTTTGAGATTATTTCGCATCAGCGATTCGCCGTTTCAACATGAAGCTAACAGTGATATGAGGCTGTGAATGTAACCAAATGCACCGCTTTGGCAAATCCCACGTAGAAGGCTGCGCTCGAAGGCTTCTTGAATATGCGAAATCGCTGGTCAATGTGTAAAAGGGATACAAAAAGCGATGTGCAATCACAGACATCAGTGACAGCGAAATCTAAGGTAGCCGCATTGGCAGACAGAACTTGGCGTGCCTTTCTCGGCCGTGCTGTTACCACAACAGCGCACTCGGGCCTGTTCACCCACTATAGTCTATAGGTGGATGACATGCTGTCCCGGAGAAACCGTTAATAATTAACTGCGATCCATGAAACGCACAACCGACGCACAATCAACATGGGCGCTGGTACGCAAATCAACCGGCGCAATCCCGGGCAGCTTTCGAAAACGTCTCCAGCGGCGTGCATCAGAGGGCAGCTCAGCAACATGGAAGAGGCGAATTGAACAAAAGGCGCACCCGTAATGAGCTGCGTTTAGAATATGCGATTGTGGAACGCAAAGGGCAAGTAGCCTGGCAAGTAGAAGGGACCGCTTCCACAGGCGCAGGTTTCCGGAAGCAAGCAGTTTTCCACTAGAAGGGGGGAAGCGCGTCTTAATCGGATAGCCTACAAAGGCGTGGGTTGTTCTCGACAGGATATCCAGTAAGTAGAAGCTGTGCTCCCCGAGAGGTGAATTACCTCGTGAAACGGCCGAGAATGCTATCCCCACCAGCGAGCAAAATGCAACGTCATGGCCGTAACTGAGAGCCAATGGTGATAGGCCACGCACCGCGACAAGAGAGTTGAGGATGCGGAGTTGTTTGGCGATATTATTTCTTTGGTTTCTCCACCTCCTGGTGCGGCCTCGGGCGCCACTAGGCGTCTCGTAGGAGCGGGCGCGCGAGGTCTCCACGCGTCGAGCGCGATATTGGGCTGCGCGACTGCACGAAATTGCAGCATCGGTCAAATGCTTTCCAAGGGGCAGCTGGGCGCATAGCTAATGAGAGTAACTGCCTCACGGTGTGCGCGCGCTTGACCTCGGCGGCTTACGCCGACAACTTCGTTGTCATTGACTGCCCTACTCTGCGTGATGCTGGTGTTCATTGCCGAACTAACGGCAATTTTGGCTTGTCATTGGCTCGGTCGCGCCGGTGGGTGAATGGGGGAACCGCCACAGTGTGCTCGCGAGCAGTGAACTTCCTCCTTCCTTCTCTTTTTGCGTAGGGCAGGGACTAACATGTTGAAGTAGGGCATGTGTGGCCTTGTTTCGCGCAGCGGTTGTTTTTATTATGTTCCTGCAGGTTATTTGTATTATTATTAGTTCTTATTAGAACAGTGGTAGCATTTTCTTTTAAAGCGAAGCTTTCTTTGCCTCTTCCTTCAAATTTCCCACTGCTGCTGCTGCTTTGGCTCCTGTTGTCAAGCACGCCACGTCGGGGTGTGGTTCAAAGTGTGTATATAGACGACAGGCGCGAGTTAAGAGGAAAGGCTACGCGAGAAACTCGTTTTCACCCCACCGCGTCGAATGTGCCCAATGCTCTCTGGAGCACCCTGGCCGTCCGCACGTTAGCCTCTTGACCGCTGTAATTATCCGTGACTCCCATCAGAAGCATTGCCGAAACTGCAGTGCTTCCCTTTCTACTAACGTGCGAGTCCAAGGCGGCATAGATAGAACTGTAGGAGGGAGGGAAGAGAACCGGCAGTTTCCATAGAAGGGAGGGAGGGAGGTGACGTGAGAATGCAAGGAAACCCTATCACGGCGGTTGCGGGGCAACTGGACAAGCTTAAGTTCAACGTACGGTACAGTACGTTGCTGCTATTTCTGAACAATAAACACCATGCAAATATGTAAAGTGTACAAACTACGCAGGGCGTGCAAAACCAGAGCCGCATTAAAGCGCACCGCAGGGTCCAGGCGACACGACAAAAGTTGTCGACCGTCAAACCAAAACTTCTGTGCCCTCCGCGGTAGCTTTGCGGCTATGGCATTGTTAGAAGCCGTGGATTTGATTTGATCTTAAGCATGGCAGCCGCACTTCGACGGCGGTGAAATAGAAAGCGCACGCGCACTTAAATTCTGGGACACGTTAAAGAACATCACGGTGTCAAAATTAATCTGGTGTTCGCCACTACAGCGTGCCTAATAATTCGATTGTGGTTTTGGCACGTACAGCCCCATTATACAATTCAAGTTTAATACTTCTGCCACAATGCGATGTGCCATGTGGAGCAATGACTATGCTGAACCGTATCAGAGGTTGTCAAATATGGCACATGCCAACGCCTTAGCAAACCTCTCCTTGTGTGTTCTGTGTACTACGCAGACAAACAGCAGTGGTTCGCGCAGGGTAGTGTTTAACATCAACTCACCACTCTTGTGTTAGACTAAACGTTGAAGAAATTAGGCTTTAGCCGTCAATATCACCGCTAATCATTGTCAATCAAGGCATTCAGCCCGGAGAGCTTCGCTTACGTCAATTCCCACAGTGCGTGGGATCTACATAATCTTTTTCTTCTTCTCTTTTGAGTGTTGCGGCCGCAGCGAATAGGTCTTGTGAAATATGGGTACGTGTGCAATTTTCTTTTCAAAGAAGGTGTGGCGGTATGTGCGTGTCGTGCTGCCTGTTCTTTTTTCATATACATGCAATATATATATTTTTTAGCATGTGTCAGAACTTCCGAGTACCCATAGATAAATGGGTGATGTTCCTTTTGTAAATTTCCTATGCGCGATTAAGCGGTAGCGCAAACTTTATATGCAGTGTGCCTTTATGCTTGCTTTTTATCTGCACGGCTGTGAACGGATGTGTAAGGTCCGCTGCACACCTTCTCAGTTTGGGCGCACAACTTAAAACAGGAGGGGCCAACATCCTCGGGTTGATCCACGGCGGACGCCGTCGAACTCACACGTCGAGCAGAGGGTCGGTTTGACCGCGGAAGAGGCGTCGCGGAAGCGAGCGAGCGAACAGTGAGTGCTAGGTCATAGTGAGGCAGGAACGGTCGCAGAAGACGTCATATACTGTGATGCCGAAGCAACCTGGCCACCGCATAACGGTAGCTTAATATTTCCCTTTTGCCTTCCCGTACATAATAGGTGAATATGGTAAATATATTGGTTGTAGAAAGACATGACTCTTGATCTTTACCGGCGGTAAAAGTCCACCAGAACGAACCTGTAGTGATTGACATGTATTGATCAAGAGTTAAGGACAATGCGTACCCGGCCGTAACTCGTTTCAGTGGTCTCTGAGTTGCATGCGTGTGCTTCGGCAAGCCCCGGGCCTTCCCGCTACCGAACCCCAACAGTACGTTAGAGTTTGGTGCACCTACTAAAGCTTCCGCTGTTGAAAAAATGAAAAGACGTCGTTTCCGACAGATATTCTTTAACGCAGACGTGTTGACCGTCAAGTTTCTCGGCATACCTGCTGTGCCCTGCGCAGCGTGAAGAGCTGTGGAGATGTGTGCAGGTGTACTCGTGTTATCACAAAAGGTAGAATGATCTGTACTGCTGAATCATGAGACAGAGGTATAATTTAGCGAACATAGTCCTTGTATTACAACAAAAGCTTGTGAGATTACCGTAAGCGCCGGACATAACACACAATTTGTCTATGTAAAAGTTGAAGCAACAGGCTCACCTGATCAATCCTTTGAATGGATCCAAGAAGGTGGGGATCGCAGCCGCTGTACCTGCAGGTGAGCGCCACGGCGGCGCCTGTCAGCAGCGCGTAGTAGACGCACGTCATGAGGGTCCCAACGACAACGGTCCTGCGACATTTGTGGTTCGACGAACGGGATCGGAATGGGAAAAAAAACGTGGAACTACAGTATTTGTATTTCTATGTGTTGTAAAGCGCTGGAATATGCGTGTATGTGAACTGGAGTCTAGACGGTATGAATATCTCGGAAGCTCAGTAAATATTCGAATCATCCCAATTTTGTGTGATCCATCATCACACGCATCCCAGCAGAAGATGGAAGCTAAGACATTTTTAGTTGATTTATAATGATTAATGTCGAAAGTGCTCGACAGAGCACTTTCGACATTAAAGAGGTCCCCATTGAAGAGGTGCTCTATTAACGCGCAGAACTACGAGCCGCACGGTACGCTGTTGGGCAAATCGTTGCTGCATATTATTGACTGATGATGTATGAGCGAAATCATAATTGTGGAAAAAAAAAAGCAAGAGACGCCAGGCAGACAGGTCAGTTGCTCTGTTTTCTCTGCCTGGCCTCTCTACTTTCTTTTTTCTTCAACAATGGTTGTGCTCATCGCAATGTTCCCTACGACCCGACGCTTCACATCGGTTGCTAGCGCTCACAGCATGCCGGAGTGATCGCTTTTCAAGTGCAGAGGCAATTGCCAGGAGGAGCCAGGAAGAACCGAGGCCCATACGACGATTTGGCAACATTAACGTCTCGGCCGCTATGAAGCTGCCCTTACTGGGAGATCTCGGGGCGCCTAAGAAATCTGCATAATCCATTGCGGCAAGGGAGAACGTTATAATCATTTCGTAAAAGAATGCAATTCTTCATAATACTTCCTGGCCGCAGAATTTTCAAGCTTCGTAGTACACCCTAACACGGACAACCATCGACAGTCTAGTACAGTCGGCGTCACCCCTGCTCAGAGCGCAGGAACAGCGGTCGCCGGGGCACTTCGCAGTCACCCAGCGACGTCTAACTGAAATGGCTGTGCCCGAGATGGGACGCGTCAGCCGCGTGTGCCCAGACACTTCTTACCTCCAGGCCAGCAGCTAGCGGTAGACGTCGCTGGCTGCATCCGGAGTGGCCCGTCGCCGCCGTTTTCGCACTCTACGCAAGCGGGACGCCGACTGTACCACATCTGTTATTGGCGAAGCTTAAAGCTTACAGGCCGTGGCAATGCAGAACTTTAGAATGCGTTCTACAAAAATCTATATGCTCTTACGTATCAGGACAACATGTGGAAGTGCATTCTTATAGCGAGTCAATTCAATTCAATTAAGTTTATTTTTCATTGATAATAATTTGTACAAAGGAACCGTTGGGCCAGTAGCCAAAGGCTAGTGCAGGCCCATAGTCATATATGTAGTAGCAGCTACAATGCCATGCGCCTATCTAGTTTTTAATAATACAATACAGTTAGGTGGATAGATACAATTAAAACGATTAAAAATAAAACACTGCATATCAATCACTAGTTATAAAACAGCACTGTTAGGAGAATACATGCACATACACACACACAAAAAAGAAATAGCATATTATACGTAGAAGTAACATATGTGCGAGGGTCTGTGCTGAAGTGTTCAGGCTTTCTGAATAGATCCATGAAGGAATAATCTTGACAATACGAAACAAGTGGAGAACCAGACTGACGGAAAATCACGTGCTTTTTGACAGGTATAGCTTTTTAACAGCGGGCACGAAATGGTTGGCCATTTTTACCACAAGAGGTATGGTGTTCTAAATTTTGGCACCATTAAACTCAAGTAGTGGTTGGCCATACGTGTTACGATTGATTGGCAGGTTGCAATTTACATTTGTTGCACCCCTTGTATTGCGATTAGGTGTAATAAACAGGCTTGGTGATAATGAGTGATTCCCACGCAAAATATTGTTAATCAAAATGGCAACTTTCATTTCGCATGCCAGAGATAACGGTAATATACCGAGTCGAATGAACAGCATGTCAGTATTATCATGTGGGCTTGCGTATGTCATGATGCGCAAAGCCCTTTTCTGTAACGAAAAGACGGGATCTACGTATGTTTTATATTTGCTACACCATGATTCAGAACAGTATATCATGTGACACTGAAGTATTGAAAAGTAACCAACCGTAAGTACTCTAAGGTCAAGATATTCCCTGCATTTTATTAATAAATAGCAAGCCGAAGCTAATTTCGCGCATGTACTACACTCTAAAAACTAGGAAGGGTATCGCAGGAGTGAAGCTGCCGGTTCACTCTTCAAAGCGTCGTTTTACTCTCGCAAAATGTCGAGAAGAGTGAAATGCATTGTTCACTCTGTCACCAAGGAGAGAGTGAAATGTACTTTTCACTGTCCCCTTCAGAGAGAGAGAGTGAAAAGACTCTTGCGACATTAGAAAAGAGAGACTCTTGCGGCAATAGAAAACAAAACGTAGCGTAATCTTCTGCTTCAACTGTAGGTGGCTGGCCCCGAACATGGCAATGTATCATTCATGCACGCTGAGCAAAGAACACATCGTTTTGCTTCTAAGAGAACAGGCCGCCGCAGTTCAACGGAACGCGTAGCGAGCGCTCTACTTTTTCATTCGGAGTTGCTCCACCGCGCGCGCGCGCGCTCAAGATCGCGGAACAACACAGCACCGGAGAAAGGTGACCGTCCGCCGAGCAGCACAGCAGCAGCCAATGCATTTCAGCAGCAAAGGCCAGCCAAGGGCGATCGTATGTCAGCCATCTCGCGTCGCCACGAAAACACGACTGTCGTTCGTCATGCCTTGGATATAACAGCAAATCCTCCACGGTAAGTGAATTCTAACTTAGGTGCACATTGTCCGTATATGTCATGCTATCGCCAGGAAGTCGTCGCTGCGCTTAGCCGACGCGATTGACAAAGGACTAGGCATACGCGCTGTGTCTCTCGATGTCAATCGAAAAAGCCAGTCGTCGCGATAACTGCATGTGATTTTATCACTTTGCCGTTGTCCGTAAGAGCTTTAAAAATCGCAAACGCTGCCAGAACTATGGTATGTTCAATAAGACGCCAGGCGAGAGGACGCTTAAAATGGTTAGTTCACCAGCCCGTGATTCCGAGCCTATGCGGAGCGTGATTAGCGTGCGTTTTGTGTGTTTGAATTTATTCAGTTTGGCAGTCTACTGTGTACGGAACGCTGTTGAACTAAGGAATCACATAACAGAAAACGTCATTTTGCTGGCAGCATGCTTTATTTTTATAAATAAACCGCGCGCTTGACGGTGTCTCGCGCAGGGGGAATCTGCGACCACTGAAGTTACGTGCAGCACCAGTGCTAGTTAGAAACTTTGCCGCAGGCATTCAGCTGCATGCTGCAAGAGGTCAGTTGGGCGCGTTATCTTGAACTTACTGAAAACGCATGAGGAATCCATGTTTTATGCTGAAAAAAGTATAAACCCCATATAAGCGATCTTGCGCGCGGCAGCTACAAGCGACGCGACGGAGATGGCTGTCGCGTTCGCTCGTCGCCTACAAGTCGTACTCCGTGCGAACGACGATTTTGAGCGACGCCTCCCCGGTGTTGCCGGCATGAGGGCAGCAGTCACGCGTGACGCGTGCTTTAGTAATTTACGTTAATGTATTGTACTATAAAAAGTAGCATAAAATATTTCCGGAGGTCTTGCAGCACGTTCTTATCCTTGCACGTATAAAATTAAATCATTTGCTCGTTCCGCGCGACAATCGGTAGTATTTGAGCGATGTATGTACATCCAGTTCCGGCTTCGCGCTATTGGCTAGTCGCTCATAGCACTTTCGGGCGACGAGCGACGATTTCTAGATTTCCAGAACCGAGCCATCTGTTCAAGCGACGGCCCGCTTTGTCGCTCGAAGCCGTCGCTCGTCGCCGTCGCGCACTAAATCGCTCTCACAGTGTTTATCCCTAAGACTGAACTGTTTTTGCTCATGTTGAAATGGTGTGATTATAGGTCTGGTTTTGTCTCCTGTTGCGGTTTTCGTGCACGGTGCGAAACTGAAAGGATGCTTATGTCTACGAACTCGGTGAATTGTCGAGCAGCTAGTTACGCATCGGCATCGAATATAACGGCTGCTGTGTGGAAAAACAATTGCAGGGGCGCTTTGCATACTCTTATTGTTTTGGACATGCCTGTGCATTTGCTAATATGAGTTGGCGTGTCAGAGTTATGTCATATGAACAGCTAAACCAGCCTTCCTCTGGGGGTTACAAGCGTAATGTGTGCATTTTGCTATAGCATGGCAGATCAAGATGTGTTTATCGCTTGAATATTTTTAGTAGAGAAATAAAATATCAAAATAAAATGTTGCTTTAATTCCGTGTTACCAGTCTGTCGTAGACAGAACAATAGGTTGGTGTAATAAACTAATAACTGCGGTTTAACTGCAACTTTTACATGCCTACAAGAATCTAAAATGCTAGATTTCAAACTGCAGCAGTAGTCGGGTCTGTCAAAAATGAACTCCACTGCGCACCTCATGCATGAAAATAAGTTCATGCCTTTTAGTAAGCTTAGATGCAGGCCGCAGTGAACTTGTTAGTATTGAACTGCGGGTAAGCTTGCCATAAAAGCCTTGTTGCCCTTTTTTATAGGCACATCCATATATCCATTGAGCTGAAGGACAATATTTTCATCCCTACTGAGCATCATGTTTGCAGCTATAATCCTCAAATTATGGCTTCAGCAGTGGCACAACCAGGGATGGTGCGGGGGGGGGGGGGCACACTGGGCACGTGCTTAGGATGTGTCACAAGTGGTGTTTGCGATACACCAGACTCATGAAAGACCTATGACGTCTGAAAATGACCAATATTCTATTCATTAGCAGAAGTATTCTAACATTCATGAAAAACAAGGATGAACTGTGGTTTATTTGTTTTTTTGCTTAAATCTAAAAATTGAAGTTAGTTTAGCAGTTGACTGTTGCAGTCATTTGGATGTTTTGCATGCATTTCACTAGGAAGACTAAGAGCTAAGACTTTTTTATTGCCATGGCCTTGACTGTCTTGATGTTGTTTTGCACCATGCCCTTGTGTGGACTTTTGCATACGATATTTTTCAGGCACCCGCTTTATATCACGCAAGAAGGCAGCTGCAGGGACACGAGGATGTGAAAGAGCCAGTGCAGTGCGACTTCACGTAGTGCAGAGGAGCCAATGCCAAAAAATCAAAATACATTGGCATGTTATTTGGACAAGAAAACTAGTATGTGGGTATATTGGGTGTACCATTTGACCAAATGTCAACAAAATCAAGATACAGTATGTTACATGAAGATGAAAATTCTCACGTGCTCCAGGGAGTCATCTTAACATGGTATATTTATGTAATGTCTCTGATTGGAAAGTCAAATCAAGTATGCTCTCTGGAGACAAACACATAGCAGCAAGTGTCAATGAAAAGTTAAAAATGTGTTTTAAGAAAGCTGATTAGTTCTGAGAAGTGACTGCTTTTTGTCTTGCCTCTCAACAGATATATCCATGTGATAAAAAAATAGTGGTACAATGAAATTGCATATTTGCTTAGCGACATGATACATACTTGCAATGAGCACGGTGCCTGTGTTTACTATAAAAAGCAACAGCCCATGCTTGGTTAGGTTAGGCCCACTACAACATGCAGGCATGGGTGATTGGCGCTTTTTTTATTTCTGTGTCGTGAGGTTTATTGACGTGCGTATAGGTGCAGTGGCACGCAGTACGGCTAGTACAAAAAAGGGGGGGGGGCAGATATATGTAGCTCACTGTACACGACACAGGGCAAAGGAAATCCGTGTTCAGCAACTATGTTAAATGCCATGTACGTAAATTTTACAACACTACTCGTTCGAAGCACGCACAGGTGCATATTGAAGAAAAGTTTCCAGGGTAGATAATTTAGTTCGTAATTTACACTAATTTTGCTCTAACCACGAGACATAATAATTTGAATATACTGCATGGAAAAACCTAGAGCGAATTGTGTGTCAGTTTCGTGTGTATACATATAGTCTTTCCTATGCATCAGGTTTCTTGCGTAATGCATTAACAGTTGACAGCCTATCTTATGATGTGTACTCTGTTTACATTACAGTTGTTTATTAGTTTACTCGTTTGTTTTGCGACTGATGAAATGCCGCCATATATATATTTTTCAGCATTTGACATAACCCTGTATGTTTTGCAGGGACAACCCAGGACGTGCATTTCTCAGCACCCAGTCAACTGCCAAAAGTGACTCAAACACAGGCCACCAGTAAGTGGACATCAGTTGCAATTTCACATTATGCAGTTGGCGGCTGCCTTGTACGGAGGCTTTTTTTTAATGAGATGGTGATGTCGTTCTAATGTACATTTTGACCACAAAGGTGCGATCATGTCTCACAGAGGCATATATGGTTGCTATTCTCTGCGAGGGACGTGTTCTCGTGTTCGTGAAGCATTTGTGTTTGGCAGTATTGTCGCCCAATGAGTCGGATATAAACACTAACTCGCCACTGCCGGCAAGTAGTTGCGAGAAACGCATTATGACGCTGTAAAGTTATTTCATTAATTCGAAGGAAAGTTTTGCAGCAGGAAAAAAGGTTGCTATTCCAGGTAAACATGTCTTTTTCTCACAGGTTATTCAGCCAAACTGTGGATGCATGAAATTCGTGACTTATGAATAGATTTTAATTTATTCTTTAGTAATGCTTCTAAAAGAGACTAGAAATATCATGTGACTACCTCTGCAATCAGTAGACCATACATTTACAGTCATAAGTGGCAGTTCCATGCAGTCTCGCACTTTATATAACCTTTCCTTTCAGCAACATTGGAACTGGTGGCTGCGTTTTCAGAAGGAGAAGTGCACTTGACACTGTATATGTATGTGAATTCGGTTTTATTCGTATGTGTCGGCTCACTGACAAACAGTGCAAAAATGTGTTGTACCATGAGCCTGACGACGCCTTCTGCTGCTAGAAATGCGGCACTTCGTATTTTATAGTACTGCATGACATTTAAATCAAAGCTACCACATAAAATGATCAAGAAAACTAACCGCTGTTATAGCTGTTTTCCTCAAAGAACGCTTGTCCTTTATGGGCTGTGTTAATCTGAGCTCTCCACCGATGTTTCAGTAGTATTATCCCTTAGTGAGTGAGAGATTGGGGCAATTAATCGTGTTAGTGTTTAAGTGGTGTCCTAATTATGTGCATTTGTTCCAACAAAGTTGTCTAGATTACTTTATTGTGTAGTGTAAAGCTTATGAAACCATCAGCAACTACTGAGTTGCTAACACGCATATGGATTTGTCACTATACAGGTGGAACTCGGCTGTACCACTGCAGTGCTGCGGAAATTGCCTTCACCAGCGGCTTTGCAACAGCTGTTTCGCAGCATGTCGGTATGTGTTAATTTATAATTATGTTGGGATGGGCTAGTATTATGGACCACTGCTACTCTGTATTGTGACAGATCCATATGATAAGGGATGTAATGGGCACAGCGAAAACCTTTGAATTTTTTACTATGGTACATAAACAGGCTCTCCTTTTCGTCACTGGAGCAGGAGAGAAGGGCATGCAGGCACTCCTGAATGTACATATATTTCAAAACATGAGAGAGACATATACACACACACACACACACACAATTAAATTAAAGGCAGGGACGTTCCATCTTTCATCTTGAATTGAATTGTGCAGCGCAAAAATACAACACAGACCACAGAGAAGCACACATGTTAACAGGTTTGATACACACGTTAGTTCAACAGATTTGATACTTCAAGTGTGCTATTTTACACAAGGGGGAAGGGAAAGGGGAGAAAATCTGAAAAAAAAGTGGAGTGGAAAAAAAGTAATCGTGCCAAAAACCATGAGAAGCATCGCGCAGCCAGGATCACCAGCAGGACATCTAAAAAGCACTCTGATAAAATTACATACAGGACAACCTTACGTATAGTTTGTTTCAATCAACTCAGATCACATGCAGCCATTACTGCAATCAAGTTGTTTCCTTATGTCATATGAGGGAATGATGTGGGCCCAAAAAACTGTTTAGAGCTGAAGGATTATGTTCCATTCTAGCCTCATTGCCTGCTTTTTTATCATATTGTTATCAGCTGCTTATGTTAGGGACAAAAAGTAAGAGTACGAACTGTTTCCCGATTCGCCATTCCACACAACATGTCTTTGTGACTATATGTACATGCAGATGATCCATAGTTGAAAAATATTCAGTACAGTAGAATCTCATTACAAGATGCACTTGGTTGTAAGAGACATCTGAAAATGGTTTGGTTGGTTTTCCGATGTTTGCCACGTTAACAATACTGTATACAAGAGACACCTTTGTTACTAAGGATGACTTTTTAAGTATTCACTACTTCGAAGGGACACAACCCAGACACATTCACTTTGTGCACCTTGTGTGCTCCGAAGGGCGTAAAGATCACGCAATCCTTACACAAGTCAATCGCTCATGTCTCTTTTAGCATGAACCAGAAAAGGAGGGCAATGAGGACAGTGCAGGGCAGAAAGTGTCGGCAGTTGAAGCTGACGAGCGTCTAAGAGCACCTCAAAGGTACTGCGAGCAACAAGGCTTGCAAAGTGAAGTGTTTAAATTCCAGAAGTTGGGAAGGAAGCTAACACAATCTACAGTCACTAAAAAGCTGTGAATGTCTTCTTTAAAGGGCCCCTAAACTACCGAGGTTGAAATTTAGTTGCGGTGTTGCAGTTCTACACAATAAGGCAATGAACGGGTAGCCACGAGAATTTTTCGAAACGGTGCAGTAATAGTGGAGCTACGTGTGTTTGATTATCGAAAAGTAGTCCCCACTCATTTTACTCTTTCATCTGGTACACGCCATATGGACAGTATCGTCTTTTCCTTGCCTAGTACACCTCCAAATGTTACGGGACAGGCCAACACCAACGAGCTCTGTTGCTGCCGCGCTGGCCCGTCGTCCTGCGAGGGGTGGCGCTAATACAACGGAACTATATGGTGACTCGTGTTGAATAGCCTCGTAGGGAGACCCTTCTGTTGGCGTTTCTGTTCTTTGCCCCCATTGGCTGGCCACAATGGCATTGCGCGCAACGCGACGAGGAAGAAGGAGTGTGTGTATTTGCTTGCAGGCCTTGCCGGCAGTCGTACACTTTCGTTCGACCAATCGACAGCACCGGAAACTGGTGACATCATCAGAGACAGCCTGGTGACGTCAGGACAAACTGGGGGGTGCAGGATAGGTCCAGAGGCGCACGGGGTCATTTTCTTCATATTGTGGTGCTCCGGCAGTGCTACGCACTCTGGCATTTGGCTTCGTCGATCGTGACGGCATTCTGATTTCGATACGCGTGTTTACTTGAAATGTTCAAAAAATGTCGAGAAGTGGTTTAGGGGCCCTTTAAGCCACCCTGAGCATTTATTCCTTCAGATATATCAAAACATACTTTAGTGATGATGCATAATAAAGTGATCTAGTCTGGCTCCTCAGTGTCTCAAAATTTTTGGTTTCGAGAGACATGTTTCCCGTGCCTCTTGAATATCTTCTGATGAGGCTTTACTGTAATATACACAAACAATTGTAACTCCTCCTGCAAGTATTATTCATTAAGCCCGGTCACTTATGTGCAAAGCTTGTGGTTAAGTCTTGATGTCCGTACTTTTTAGAGCTATGTTTATTAATTCATGCTGTTCTTATTGGTTCTTCGATGCAGGAGACAATGCCTACGAAATTATTGGCCCTGATCATCAGAGCCCTCAAGGGGCAAACAACATCTCTGTTGCAGAAGTGAGCCCGGTATCACTTGGAAGTTACCATGACAGATGACACGGCAGCAATAGATACAGAGACTGCCACGTCTACTGCAGCTGCAACAGTGTACGAGGCAAGCAGCAGCGCGTCAGCATCAGCAGCAGTGTCAGAAGGAACCACACCAGGCCTGGTAGAGCAACATGTGTGCTATCAGTGACTTTTTTTGTAGTGGATACAACTCATTTGCTCAACATACAAAAGCTTTTCACCACGACTGTGAGCCAGTGTGATTGTGCAGCAAGTGCAAGACCAAGTTAGGTGTTATAACACAGTACAAGCATCACTTTAATATATGCAAATGCAAACATATTACAGTTGTTGCCTCCCCAGCCAGCCCACATAATGACAACAACACATGGTGGGACACACCTCTCCCCCATTACAAGATAGTAGAGACTGTCAGTGTTGTTGCTAGATTGACTGGTCTTTGTAGGCAACTAGAAGGACAACACAGGTGTCATAAGATTGTTGTTGATGTTGTTGTTGAAGAGGTAAAAAAGAAGTTTGATGCAGCTGAAGTGCCAACTGATATTGAGCAAATCAAAAGCAACCACCTGAGAAAGCAGCACTATCGAAATTTGGGTATCTATGTGCCGCCAACTCTGGTAAGAATGACATAGGACAGAAGTGTGATGAAAATCACACAGACACTGCTGTTGCATCACTGGCCACAGTGAGCAGCGACTTGTAGGGCAAGAGAGTCAACTGAAACTAACATTATGATATAGTGTCATGCTCCCATGTGACCACTTTTCAAGTTATTTTGCAAGATACAGCTCAACCTCCAGAAACGAGACTGCAACTTGTCTGTAAAAAAGCTTTCACAAAAAATTATTCATAACACTATCAACATAGCAGTATGTTTTTTTTGTGTCGGTTCGAGGTTCCCGGCTGTCCATTAATGCAAAAATTGAGGAAAAAAAGAACATGTGTCGTACTTGCACCTTTTTAACAAGTACGAGGGGGACAGAACTTTTCTAGTCATGCATCTTCATCATACTATCAAGTTTTTAAATGCCTTTTATAATTATTATTACCAGTTATATCTGAGTGCATTGTATGCATGTAGCAGGTGTAAAATCAGGTCAGTTGGATCAGATGCCTTATCTGCAAGCGAGCCCTGTATTCAAGAAATTTGAATTAAAATAGTTACGTTAGAGACGCAGTCTTTCAGCACTTTATTGCCTGTGGTTTAAGCATTGCTCAATACTTTTGTGGGTGGCAATTTCAACCGGCACAGCACTGCGCTTTGCCACAGTCACATTTGTCTTCAAAGAGGTGTTTACCATTTGTGTTGATCTGTTTGTGTATGCATAGAGCAAGTTTTTAATTTATATTTTTCTGCATTCTTGTGCTTGCACTAAGCTTGTATAAGGCAGTTACAAAATGTGCGTCACTATAACGAACTGTTCTGTTGAGCTTACACTTGCAAATAATCGTGTTCAGATGGCCGCACTTCTATGCGGGTGCACCGCTAGCTTTGTGCATGTTCTCATGTTTGTATAAAGCTTATATAAGCTAATTAGAAAATGTATGTCACTAAGCATTGTGATATTCTTTAAAGAACTGCTTGGTTGGTTTTATACTTGTGAATTAGTATTGAGGCGGTGGTATTCCCATGTATGCCCACTGCTAGCTTTCTGTGTCCTCACGTGTTTGTATTAAGTTTCTACAAGGGAGTTACAGCATGTACGTCACTAAGCACTGTGATATTTTTTAAAGAACTGCTTTGTTGGTTTTACACCTGTGAGTAATAGTACTCGGGTGGCACTAGTCATGTGTAGGTACACAGGGACCATTTGTATACATTATGCTCATGTAAAGCAGTTACAAAGTGTATGTCACTAATTACTGTGATATTTGTTGAATTGCTGTGATGGTTTTACACATGTGAATAATAGTGGTCAGGACACAGTACTTGCGGTGTATAGTTGAATTTATACACTGCCAAGACATGGGCTGTATACGTACCAAAAGAAATGTATGTCATTATATTGTTGTGATTATTACTGTTTGGATTTTATTAAACTGTAATAAAATTGTTTCTTGTATCTATTGAGGTATGGCAATTTGTCATGCAACCAAACTGAGGACCTGAACTTGTGCATACAAATAAACAGCTAATTTAAGAGTATACTGCTCATATTCTGCTAAACCAGTTTAACAAATCTTGTACTACAATGCTGGAAAAATGACAGAGCTGACTCGGATGTACAGAAAAAGTTCTGCACTGGCTGAAGGACTGCCCCACACTGGAGTTCGTAATGTTGCGTTTATTGGAGTAGAACAGAAAGTGCACTTCTATTAAAAATGCGACAGTCGGTGCAGAAACATAAGGCAGACGAGCGGATGTGGCACATTTTTTTCAGGGCCCTCCATGCCTACTACTGCATTTCTAGTCTTCCTGTGCTCTGCGTATAAGCCCCTGTTCAGCCAAGGTTTTTACTCCATGACAGTTGTTCTACTGGGTTCGTAGCAATATTGAAGAAAAAAATTCAATGGTTTTCAAGGACTTTCGAGGCCCCGACACAGTAACTTCAAGGACCTTGTGCAATGTGTGTAGTAGTTTGGACAGGCAATAACTTGTTCAAGAACACCGTTAACTTTAATGCAAACAAAGGAAAACAAAACAAATCGCATTTCAGTGATTTCAAACATTTGAAAGACTGCTAATTTGCCTTTCACCGCCCACCACTAAACGCACACAAGGAAGCATTTCAAGAAAGCGCTCAGTTTTTCTGCAATAGCACAATTAACTACTTGGACCTGCAACATTTGCAGTTTTTGAATACCGTTTGGTTTGACAGTGTATGTGATGTCATCTGTTGCCTCAGCTTCTTTCACCATCAAATAAGCAATAGTCACTTCTAGTTGCTTTTAATTGTGTCTGTCGCTCTCAATTTACTCTTCACGGCTTCTCTTCGAATGCCTCAACTGTTCAGCTTCCTGCTTCTGCTCCTCCAAGCACATTTGTCGCCGGTTCCATGTGCATAAAACTGGTATCTGCAGCTCCTTTGTAATTTCAACTTTAAGGATGTCGCTTTCCTTCTATTACCTCCAGAGACAATTTTCTGTGACATGCGAAAGAGTGTCACAGAAGGGAAAAAAAGCGCTTGGCAATGTCTGCTAAGTCTAGCCAAGTGTACAAGTTTAAGGACTTTCCAGTACTAAATAT
This sequence comes from Dermacentor variabilis, assembly GCF_050947875.1. NCBI lineage: Eukaryota > Metazoa > Arthropoda > Arachnida > Ixodida > Ixodidae > Dermacentor > Dermacentor variabilis. The sequence continues at coordinate 23,110,816 of NW_027460291.1, read as the reverse complement.
TCAAGGGTTTTCAATGCCTTGAAAATGGCATTTTAGAAATAAAGGATTTTCAAGGATCGCTACAAGCCCTGGATTCTAGCACCTAAATAATTTTACAAGCTTATTTTGGCATGGAGTTACGAAATTCATGCTTTCTAGCTAACGCTGCACTATCTCTGTACAGTGAAGCCACGAGAGCGCAACTATTTTGGAGTAAAGAAAAATACTGAAAGCTTTTAATACCACTCTTTTTTTTTTCTATGGAGCTTCGTATTGCCTAGTTAAGTTTACGAATGTGCCTGGTTTTGGCGGGCGTTTATTCGACATTTTCTGGAAGAAGCAGATGTCTAGCCCCCGTATTCAGAAATGTATCTTAATACAAAGCTCATGCTTGACTTGATATAAACGACGCCTGGTGCGAACGTCCCCCAAGACGCTCACTGCCTTTCTTTTGGTGCGTTCACGACTTGCGTCGTTTAGATCAAGTCAAGCATGGGCTTCAAGTTATGATGCATTTCTGCATATGGGGGTAAGCGTGCACAATTCCGGGCAACGCACTGTGCCATTGACACCGAGAGAAAACGGGGAAAACAGAGTTAACCACTTATGCTCCTAAACTTTGGCGTACCTGTGGTGTGCGTGTATCGTGGAAGAAGAAACAGCGCAAACACAAGGACGAAAAAAAGCATCAACCACACCAGCGCTTCGTGGTGTGGCATGTTTTTGCGTCGTCCTTGTGTTGCGCTGTTTCTTCTAAAATGCTCAACCAACTAGCCGGCAAGTCCATCCTGTACATATATAAATTGAACACACGCATGAGTGTAGATGGTCTTCGAAGCTTTTAGAACGAGCACTGCCACAGGATACGAGCAGTGCACGCGTAACAAGTGGACACATTAGTCATTTAAACATGCGTGCCAATGCATTTGACGCGGCTATCGGCATAAGCAGTCTCCAAATGTTGGAATGCATGCGCTTCAAAACGCTAACGATCCGCTGCTAATGCAGGACAACAGCTCACAGCGAACTGAACCAAACTCTAAACTAATGCACTTGAAAAGAACGCCTACACGGCAGCGTGAGGCACGTCGAAATGCCTTGTACTGGCGTCGCAGTTGCTCACCAGTATACGCGCGAATTAAATTCACATACGTGGATGATTGGCGCAATACTTTGTATCCACGTATTTTGGAGAACATGGACTGGAGAAGCACTCGATCATGAGCTGAACGGCACATTTGTTGTTTTCCTGCGGTGACGACAAGCCGTGAATAGTTCTCACGTTGTCGTCTACGTTGTCTTTTTTCGTTAGTCGTAGCAAGGAATGGAAATGATGCAAACGCACACGTATTCCAGTACACAACAGCACAGCACACTGCAGAGAAACCCCACCCACCACAGCCGATTCATCAAATACGTTTGGTATATATATAACCTCTAAAAGAACACGACTGGGCGTGGCGGCGTTGTGGTGTAATGGTTATGATGTGTGTTTTGAATTGTACAAATGCGAGTGTACTCGGGTTCGAATTCACATGATGTATAGAGCATTGCGATTCTTGATAAGTATGTGTGATTCCCTTGACAATTGTATTCTAGTTAGATTGTGTGACCCCTGATTGTGAAATTTGCGAAGATATAAGTGTTAATTCGCTTTTTTTTCTCCTCAGTGGCGTTCGTGACGCATACGCATAGGCCGCTTCAGAGCAGTCACGCCTCACGGTAGGCAGCAAATAGCCAGGAAAAAATGACTTTAAAATCCTGCATAACTTTGCTCACGCCTATTCTGAAGGCCGCTTGGAATCGGGCCAGTGTCTCTGAGGAGCCGCCTAGGGAACAGTATATCAGCGGCCCTAATTTGATCTGATTTCCGGCCTGCATGCGTGACCAGGACTTGGCTAAGAGGGTATTGGGAAGAGTACTAGCACTCTGTTCTGAAGGAGTACAAGCACTCTGTTTGGGGGAGTAGAAGTACTCGGTCTGGCGGTGTACTATTAACCCTGCGGGAAGAGTATTAGCACTCTGCGGAAGAGTACTAGCACTCCCTGTGGGAAGAGTATTATCACTCTGTGGAAGAGTACTAGCAATCCCTTGCGGTGGAGTAACAAAACTCTGTCAGGAGGAGTTGACCTACTCTCTCTCAAAGAGGGTCGATCTACTCTCGAAAAGAGAGTGAAATATGGGACAAGCAGCTATTCCCTCAAAGAGAGTGCCCGGCACTCCCTTAGTTTTTAGAGTGTAGATATATGGGGTCTCCAGTTCAAGTTGCAGTCCAATAATACCCCTAAATATTTTATGTGGTCGAGCTGTTCTATAGTTCCGCCTAGAAGGTGAATTTGAATGCCTATTGTGTGACCCCTGGAATAACGGGAGTTGAATACTATGTATTTTGTCTTATCTCTGTTTAGTGTTATTTTATTACATGCAAACCAAGTTGATATGTTGGATACCTCGCTGTTTATAGTGTTCTGCAATACGCCAAGAGATTTACCTGAAAATAATAGCGTGGTATCGTCAGCGTACATAATACATTTTGATGACTTTAGTATTGATGGGAGGTCATTGGCATATAGCGAGAACAGTATGGGCCCCAAAACTGATCCTTGTGGAACTCTTGTAACCATAGTAGTATACTGGGAAACAAAGGAGCCAAATTTTACCTATTGTTTTCGACCATTTAGGTAGCTTGAAAAGAGGTCCATTGTAATTTCGCTAAAACCATAAGTTCGTAATTTTTTTAGAAGTATGGAATGACAGACCATGTCAAATGCTTTCTTTAAATCTAACAATAATCCTACGGCAATCTCGTTTTTGTGTAGAGCTGTGCATATATTCTGGGTTAGTTCGAACACTGCTGATGACGTTGATCGATTAGCTCTAAATCCATGTTGGGAATCTGTTAGAAGCTTCTTTTCGTTTAGGTAGTTCTTCAGTTGAGCCGCGATGACCTTTCCAAATAGAGTATTTATTATGCTAAGTAAAGAGATATGCCGATAGCTTCCAGGGTCATTGACGTCGCCACATTTATATATAGGAGAAACTCTTTCAATATTTAAGATGTCAGGGTAAGTGCCTCGGCTTATACAGTTATTAATTATTTTAGTGAGTACTGGCACAAGAATATCCATATTGTCTTTCAATGCTTTTACGCTAATGCCATCGTGGCCAGTAGCTTTATAGCAAGGCATGCCTGATATATTTGAGGTTATGGTATGCTCGTCCACTTGATCCAAGGAAAAACATGCATGGATGATGGGGCAATCGACATTGCTTTCAGTAACTGGAATACGCTCCGCTAGCTTTGGGTCAAAGCTAGTAAAGTACGCATTGAAAGTGTCGGCGCGCTTGGCATCGACATGTTCAGGAGTGATCGGTTTTTTACTTGGCTTATCAATTTCTCCTTTTATAATTTCCCATAAAATTTTTGGTATTGCCTTGTGCTTGTTTTATTAAGAATGCGTTGTATTCTT